>NC_051180.1:60647587-60660087 GCF_013339695.2 Rhipicephalus sanguineus | reverse complement strand
GGTATACGTATAGGAGCTGACGGAGGACTAAATCAATATATCTTTCGTGTAAAGAGCAAAAAACGAGATTCCTCTCCAGATGCTCTCACCGGACAGCATGCATCTGTTGGCCGTGATATTGACTTAGAACGTGCGTACATCAGAACACAATTGAGAAAATTTGAATAGCATGCCTTCTTCTTGAATTTTTATCCCTTCAAACAATTACACAGCTCCTGAATCGTAGCGACGTGCTACTATTTCATTACACCCTATGTATGGGTAACATTTTTAGACCTAACCGGACGCTTTTGTAGTTAACCTCCGTGCCTTCTGCATTTGTTTCTTCGTTTTTATATCTTAATAATATTTAGTGCAATCTTACGGTGTCAACATTGTCGACAAGGCTCTGTGGAGTGCCTATATGCCCTCTATACCCCGTTTTAAGCTTACGGTGAAGGTGTCTTTCTTTTCCTAAAATATCAATGTTCATCCCTTTTTGATCCGAAAGCCTTAGACCACTCATGAGAAGGGTCCCTCGTCGAAAAACCAGGCGTGTAGTAAAAAAGTCACATGAGCGCATGTGCTTTGAATTGCACATAAAGACCCTATGAGTTTTTCTTCTTATTCTATCGATGGATCAACTAACTGAACTTTCTTTTCACGAGCAATAAAAATGTGTATGCAAGGATTACTTGGACCGATAGCCAAAAGTAGCTAGTGCCCATTCCAATACCATATGCAACACAACAAGAGCGTCACCAGATGATTTTTTTCGAAGGGAGGGGGGAAATGGCAATGACTCTCTATATATGTTCGTACGTGTGTTTGTATGTGTACGTGTCTATACACACATGCAAAATTAGAAATTTTCGGGTGGGGTGACATGGGGGAGGTTTAACCTCCCCTCTCCCCTTGGCAACGCTAAAGTAACGCGATATCCAGAGATCAGCTAATAAGGGAAAAGGACATGTATACATACATACATGCATACAGCATATATATATATATATATATATATATATAATATATATATATATATATATATATATATATATATATATATATATAATATATATATATATATATATATATATATATATATATATATATATATATCCTTACAATACAGATGTGCATGTTTTTAAGCGTATAATGAACATCAACTCAAGCCATTTCTCCCAAAATTCCCAACAGTCTCTTGGTAATCCTTCATCAAAAAAGGGAGCTTTTCTAAGACCCTACATTTCAGACTGGTAAAAACATTCATATTAGCTACTACCTTCATGTCCGACTATTAATTCGAAACCGCACGAAGTAATCCGAAATATCAGAGCTGATTACGTGCCGCAAAGTGCAATTTGATGTGAACACCCGATGAGGAGAAATATTTCATCAACTTGGAAGGTTTCTTTCGGAGGCGAAATCCGTACGAGTTTTCACGTAGCTTCGCGCTAAGAACGTGTTGATCACATTTTTTTCTCTCATCCATACCTCGCTTAACTTTACGGACTTACTTGCAACGTTATACATAGGGCTTAACACAAAATAGGCGGGATGATAACGTGTTAAAGAACTAAAAGCATCAAGAAGCGTGTACTGAATGAAGTGAAAAGTTAAAATTTTGTGGAGAGTTTTGAAGCCCCTCAAAGTCTTCAGTGCGCCAGTGACAGAAGCAATAACTTATTTATCTCGCTTACAAAGGAAGCGAAACAAAATTTCTAAGGTAAAAAAAATTTCGATACATTGAAACCCCGGCACAACAACCAGAATCATGGGAACTCGAAAAAAAAATGTGTTCTGATAGATTTCATAACTTGTTTCAATAAAAAAAAAGTTCAGTTCAAGACGTTACAAACTGGATTTGCTTTAGTAACAATATCATAAAAATAAAAACACTTCAGTACTTAAGTATTACGTGCATGTTTTCGCGAAGAAAGCTGAGCGGAATTGAAAACTTCCACATTTTCTTCTGCATACTGAGGAAGTGTTCTTTTTTCTATTGTCCACTCACATTCCACCTATTTTTCTTCAGTGTCAAATGCTTTAAGTAGCTAGAAGGAAATCAGACTAGAAAGATTTACGTTACGCAGGCCTAAGGCAATCTCTGCGTCTGCATACGGGCTCAAAAGAACGTAGAGCCATCTTCAGAATCAACGAGTTTGTATCCGAAATCGGTGCGACATATCTGGTATTGTGTGTGTGCATTTCAGCTATGACGATAGAAATGTAAAGAAGTTATCACCAAGGGTCCACTCAACAATATGAGTTAAAAAAAAAAGCTGCGGGCCGAATTCACCGATCGTTTTTGTTCCTAAGGTATATTTGCATCTTCTGACCGAATTCTTTAATACAGTAAAACCTCGGTGATGCGAATCTCGCGGGGTGACCAAAAATATTCGTATCATCCGAAATTCGTATCACTAGAAAACATGGAAAATTAGTATGCGACAAAAGAAAGGTGGCATGCGTTTTGATTCAGTGTTTTTCAGGGCCGCAGCGACGTCATGAACAGCTCTGAATGATTGCCAGTAAAGTTTTTAGACGTCAACGATCATACTTGTACTCATCAATATACAGTGCATGGGCGCGTGTGTAATTAATGAAGCAGATGCGTTGTGACCCGTGACCCCTAGTAGCCCCTTCCTAATCATACTACGCTTTTCTGCGTGGCACAAAAGTACTGCTGCGAAAGTGACTTAAAAAGCGCTTTGCACGCGATAGATGAAGGAAAGCAAGTTTTAGAATCGCTGTCCTTTGATGCTGCCATTTTCTTATCGCGGTGGTGTTGGGTGTGCTTTTGGGAGTGCGGGCCGTGCCCGCACTCTAGGTAGGTTTGCTCAAACTTCGGGAGTCTCTCGCGCAAATCGGAGAGTTGGCAGGTGTGCGCGTATGTTATGAGGCCAAGCTCCTTCGCCAAGACCATCCGCTTTGTCTCTTGGGGTCTTCGTCCACCTCTCATGGGACTTCATGACGGACCTGCAGCCGAAGTTTCAGTCTTGTTTCATAGAACGCCTGATTGCGGTGACATGGCTTGCATCGACGTGGCAGGCACGTGTTAACACAGTACAAAGACGCTGCTGCCTCGAGCACAGGAGTACGCGTCAACGTGTCGGGAGAAAAAAGAAAAATAAAACGCGACGTCTACGTCATCTGTAATCTAAACGCGGAGGCACATAGAGGCCTCCAAGATTCGCGCGCACTATCTCGGAGGCAACGACGCACCATTGATGGTCGCAGCGCGCATGACCGCTCCCGCGCGTGACTGCCGCGCTTTCCCCGACAGCGCGGGCAGCACCTGTTCGCACCTGTGTGCTAGCGTACGTTCGTATGAAACGTCGTGGGGTGAAAATCGGTTCGCAACAACCGTACTCCAATACATTGCAGGCTAATCGGCTTTGGCCGGGACCACAAAAAAGTTCGTATCACCCCGAAATTCGTGCGAGCCGGGATCGTATCACTGAGGTTTTACTGTGTGTGCGGCTACACAGTCGGCTTGAATTGTTTCTTACGAATAGTTGTAGCTATGATTTACTGGGTTTTTTTTTTTTATGGCATATTTAAAGAGAGAGAACGTACACGCCCAATATTATAACGTTTTATGGAAGTATAAAAGGTGTTTAGTGGTTTCGTGGTTAACACCCTCACGTTTAAGGGGTAAGATCAGGCACGTAGGCAAGGGGGGGGGGGGGGGGGGCGCCCCCCCCCCCCGCCGAAATTTTTCCAGCCTTCTATATTCCCAGGCAACTTTTTTTTGTTTTTGCCATGGAAAGACTTTCCTTCGAACAATTAGGCCTTGGGCACCCCCCGAAAAAAAATCCTGGCTTCGTGCCTGGGTAAGATTGAATTGCATGTGGGTAAAAACAAAATTTTCGAGTGTGGTTAAAACTGCTCGAAAACAATGAATGCAGGTGGAAGGAATGAACGGACGCCACTGTACCCGCGGCTTCTTGTTCGTTCGCTGCGCCTGTCCTCGTATTTTTTTTTTTTTTTCGCGCGGTTTTAACCTTTCTCAAAGTATGAAGCAGCTATCCCTCAAGAACGACCTACCAAAACACAATATCCTTTGGTTATAGACTTTTCACTAGAAATAATAAATGTGATAGCTGCAAGAAACAACATGAAAAATGCAGTGACTAAAGTTTCGAAGCTCTAACTCCCTAATTCTGGTGGCGTATACCTGGGTGCACACCATATGGTGGGAATTATTGCAGTCTTTGACGACGGCTTTCGTCACCGTAAATTTAGTGAGAGCTGGCTGACGTGCGCAAAAGAGTTTTTTTTCCGGCCCTAAATGTAAGATGGAAGCCATGTTACTCATGGGATAAGAGAACACACATACTAGTGTAAAAGCTTATAGCGCGTGCATCGAACTTTAACGTGGTAAAAATGAGGTAGCATAAAGTTTGTTTTCTTCGCACGCTGGAGAGAGTTGTACAACTATTCTCATTAAAGTTAGAGGCGCTTCGGGGTGGATTCTAGATAACAGGAAAGAAGCACTTTGCAAACTCCTTAACGAGATTAAACAATGCACTTTCTTCGATATGGCCCCGCGTTATAAAGTTGTTGTTTTTTTTGTGTGTATAGTTACGTTAACAAAGCGCACTAGTTTAGCAGCGTGACTGAGGAGAAGCTTTTCTGTTCTTTTTTTTTCAGTCTCTCCTCTTCGTTTCTCACATAGGCAAAGAAATTGATATAAAAATGAGAAGATGCAGGCAAAAAATGTGAGCATTTTATATCCTGTCTTTTTGTAAAGCTTGAAAATGCACATCAGATTGTTCTTTCATGTTTCTTTTTTATTCTTTCGAGCAAATTTTTTTACAAACGCTCTTCTACAACTCGTTGTTATAGCACATTGTGAGGGGAAAAAATTTAGATAGTTGAAACTTCCGAATAACTTCTCTAGCCAAGTGCACTATTAAATACTTAAATTTTGTTCTGTAACTCGAAGAAAAGCAACACGCTTCCTATCAAATAGCATGTGATGTAGCGCATAAAAATTCTATCAAGAGTGCTATGTCTAGCTTCCTTTAGCTCAATTCTCTAAATTATTTCCTTATTCTCTAGAAACAGGATAAAGAATCTCCATCAGTGACCCGCCTAACCTGAGGCACTTTATTACCTTTCTGAGAGCTAACATAGTCTCTCGTGTGATGAATAAAATTGCAAGCCATCAATCATCGCTCGCTGTTTTCTATTTTTCAGTGTGAGCTGTTGTTCAACCGCATTTTAAGTTTTTTTTTTGTTTGTTTCATTTTGCTAAACGCATTTCTTCCTAATCCTTTTCTTTATGTTGTCTTTTTTTACGCAGTTTCACCATCTTCAATTTTGTCTCTTTCTCTCTAACGTTTTATTCTTCACTCAGAAGGCTCCGCAGAAGCTGAACTTTCTCCGCGATTCTCAGACCGCCGAATTTCCCCTAACCTAGGGCACACATTTTTTTCGGTTTCTCAACAACTTTTCATGCCTTCTTAAGCGCATCCCGTTTCATTTCCAATCTTTTAATTTAGTTTTTTAGCTTATCCTTCCTCGAGCCTATATCGAAGTCAGTCTCTTACCTCTTAAACCTGAGAGCAAGATTGTTTAACCTCTGGAAACGGCTCAACGGGTGGCGAAAATGCGATTTGCGGGCGCAGAGAGCAACGACGCTATCCGTCTTGCGTTGAAACATAGCTTGCGGGTGGTTGCGACCTCCACACGCGTCCTTTGTAGATGCGCGGAAAAAGAGGGGTAGGTGAAAGGTAAGGGGGATGGAGGGGGTGCGGTTTCCCGAGCACTGCTGAGAGAAAACCTAAATCGAGGATCTCAGGTGTCGGCGCAACGTAAACAAAAAAAAAAAAAGGAAGATAGACGGAGAAAAAAATTCAGGCAATAATAAAAACGATCAAAATGAGGAGATAGAGAAGAGCAAGGTTTCGTCAGATCCCCTTACGTGGAGGAAAGAGGAGGAAGAAGCCGTTTAGAAGGAGGAGCGAAACAGATTTCCGGTTCCGGTGCGGCGTGAAACCGCCGCTTCGCGATAGCGCAGGCCTCCCGCACTGCAGCTTGTGTGAGGATGTAATAGGAGTGCGTCGGGGGTGTAGGTATTCGCACCGCTTTCTGCGGAAAAGCTGGAGTGTTATAACGAATAACAAAAAAAAATGCGAGTGAGATCGGGTGAAAGAGCATCAAATCTACCTCGGGAAAGGGGGATGAGGAATGAAAAAAAAAAAAAAAAGAGTAGGGGGAAGGTTGGCGTGAAAGCAAAATGCTGCGAGTGGGAGTGAGTCAAGCGTGGCTATACACGGCACTAGCGCCTCTGACGACGACCTACAAGGCCGCTAGCTCGCTCCCGCGCTTGGCGCCGTCGGGAGGCAAGGGGTTAGCGTCGGGGGCGAGCAAGAAGGAAGGGAAGGGGAAGGGGGGAGGAGGCGCGGCAGAATCCATTTTACCTCTGCCCTCGGGGCATCATTTGCGTCGACGCTCCGTGAAAGCGCCGGTGCAATGTTCGAAACAGGTAAAGAAACGAAAAAAAAAAGGAAATAAGACGAGCGTAAAGACCTAAAACTTTTTTCCCGCAACCGAGTCTTCGGGAGGGCTTCAGCATAATGCGGGATAACGCGGCGCTGCGGGTAGCGCCGCTCGCGCCCCCGAGTATTTGGCAACAGCCGGACTGGAAATGTGTTGAAACTTGTTCGGCGCACAGCCGCAAAAATTTTGCTGCGTCGTGCCTTCCGTTCTCACCCCTTTCTCGCTCTGCAGCGTATATCGCTGTTATGCGCGCCGGGAAAAGCTCCGGGCATGCTCCGGTGTTCATCGTCCGGCCCCCAGGTTCTCATCTTTTTTTTCCCTTTCCGCTTGCTTCATCGACCCCGGAGCTTGCAGCTCCTTCTAGCGCTTTCTTGAAGGTGCGAACAACTTTCCGCGCATCCATGCAGAATGCGGGCGGCGGCTTGTTTGCGCTTTCAGTTCACTCGCGCCTGCCGTAATCTGGAGCTGTAAACGCCGAGGTGCTTAACGGGCGTCTTTGTTACCGTTCTTCCGGGAACGCGACGTTGTGGATGCTTGCGGGTTTAGCTTATGATGTAGGGCTTATACGATTCTTTTGGGTTGCTGCAGTCGCTGAGTTTCTCTCCTCTAGGTATTCTTCAGTACGCTGATAACAGCTTTTTGTTTATTTCCCTGCGCACTTAAGGCTGCGCGTTCTAAGGCGTCAGGACCATGTGGCGAACAGAGAACGCAACACTGCAATCAGCGAGAGCTTCGTTATCGCTTGTTTGAGCGCGTGCTGGGCTCTTATTATTAATTAGTGTACCCCCTGTTGAGTAACTTTTGAGAGTTTATTGCGAAACTTTTACAGTTTTCATACTAAGAGCACATAGCATCATGATATCAGCAACGAGCATCGTTTGCCTGTTTTACCAAGCGCGAAGGAAAACTCGGGTAATAGCTCGGCAGAGCCCTCCATCTAGCAACGTCGTCGCGTAATATCCCATTTTACACTTGGTCACAGTCGCTACGCTGTCAAAGTTCTTCCTTAAATCAGAGCAAGTCTTATTATTTCCGTTCTGTGTCCTATAGTTCAAAGCATGCTGGTAAATGATCCATTATCAACTTCGTTGTTTAACTTACCGGGTATTTCTAGAGTGGTGCATTTCTTCTATTTTGCACTTCACGCCGATTAGGCGATTTTGTTCGTACGGAGACCCATGCGAAAAAAAAAAAGCCATTGCATGCTTAGTATACCTGGGAGATAACTCTTTTATTTTATTTCCTTCCTGACAAGCACTTTTAGTGAACTGACAAAGACTTCAAATTAAGCATGTTATTTGTAGCTTCAATACTAACACAAATGAACGAAAAATATGCATTTATTAATTGCTTCTATGCAAGGGTTGGTGCTATCGCATCGTAACAGCTGTCAGTCTGTTCGAAAGATGAGCTAGGCCCTTGATTGTATTTCAGTGCACATAATAAGTATTTTTATGCCTAATACACGAAGCAGTTTCACAAATCTACATTGCGCGAACTCGCCATGAATAGAATAACTGATCTGATTGCTGTCTCATTTACGCTATGTGCTGTTCCTGTCACAACAGCAATATTGCATACGATGGCCGGCTCACTTCGTCATTACTCATTCATATCTGAAGTCGTTACATTCGCTAATAGAATGGGCATCGTACCGTACGTGAATATGGATCTTAAAATCTATTCACACACAAGTAGAAGCCATCTGTGATGTATCCGAGCGCCAGCCTTTATAATTATTAATGATTCAAGTCTATGTCTCAGTGGTACAGTCAATCTATTGGGGGCTGACGCAGGCACGCCAGTTTATCGCGTTGCCATGGCCCAGTGCCTAACTCCAGGCAGGTCTGCGATCCGTTGTTGCTTTTTTTTTAACTCCGCGTGCGTGGTCTAAGCGGGAAAAAAAAGTAGGCAAATCAATTCAATGTACCGAACACAATCGCAAACCCGACGCCAAACGGAAATCAGCGGCATAGACGGACCACGACGAACGCAACTAGCATGGGAAAATCGCGAGACCACTGAAAAGTTATCGCCGGCTGACAACGACTCGTGCCACGCCACTCTCGGTCCTGCACCCTCTCCCCCCATCTCATTTTCCTTGACGACAAATAGTGCACCATCGTTACCAGCGAATCATGAAGTGGCGATGCATCGCAATCGTCGCTCCAACGACGACCTCTTCGGGCACAAGGCGCGCAGAAAATGGCGTTGCCCCATCGCGGGGAGGGCGTTCCGTATAGCCGTTAACTTATTCATTTATTCCTTCCCCACGTGTCCGACCTTTGCACCGTCAACGGCGGCGACTACAGCCACGCGCATATAGTCATCGACGGCGCGGCGACGTTCGCGCAATACGCGACAGCAAGCACGTCCTCCTCGTCATCGTAGCGGGAGTGCGCCGCTCGCTCGCTATACGATGGCACGAGTTGGGGGGGTCGCACATACCATTTGCAACGCGGCGCCGCCTAAAATTCCCGTAACGATAATGCCCCGTCGTAGGGAACGCGACGAAGGAAGTTGTTTCACCACGCTCGGAGGCAGCGCGTGTCTTTCTGCAGCGGGGAGGAAAAGGGGTTGCCGCCAATTACGGGCGGGGCAATTTGGCCCCGGAAGTTAGAGATGAGCGTCGACGCGCCTCCCTTCCTCTCAGCCCGCTCGGTGACTGAATTCGCCGGGAAGTGTAGGAAAGGAGAGTGAGGACGACAAGCGATGGGTTGAAAGGGGGGAGAGGGCAAGGAAAGGGTTTTATGAGTGCGTGAGGTGCGAAAAGGAGAGAAGTCGGGTGCGTTTTGGGGAGGAAGTAACAAAGGCGGGGGGTGGTTATTAGATTTGCTTCCGGCGGAACGTGGAACGCCTTCCCGTCGTTCGTCATTTCCGACCGTGATGGATTTTGACGTCACCGGGAGACATGTTTGCCCCCGAGAGCACTCGGAGCGCGCCGTGACGGTAAACAAGCGAGTGAGAAGCTGGGAGATATAGCTTGCATCGCCGCGACGTAGCTATAACGCCGTACAAGCTGGTTTCCAGAGCAGAACGCTGCCGAGACAACCGCTAGTGCTCTCACTCTTAATTATTATTTTTTTCTCACTTCATGTCCGCTCGCTCAAGTTTACTGAACAAGCGCAAACATTCGCGGCTTTTGTCGGGAGATGGCTCCACCGTCTGGCAGTTTATGGACGTGTAAAGTGTTGCACAGAAACACAAGGAGGTCCACGACCTTCTCCTGACTTGACTGCTCCGCTGTGCGTCGCTCTTGCGCGGGCTTACTTATTTTTAAGAGTCTGATTTTGCGTTTTGTACAAAGCTAACAACGCGCCTTCATCTCCCAACCGTATTGAGGTCGTGTACCCGGCCTATGAGTGCGAACGAGCAAAGAAAAGATACGATATGTAAACATATATGTGGTAAGCTGTAAAGCATGTGCACGATTCTGTGAATCATTGGCACGTTCGCCTTTCTACCACTCTTCACCTAACAAAGATGGCAGGAGGTCAGGAGCTAATGGAGGCTTGAAGGGATGGAGACTTCTTGAAAAGGAGGTGTCGCTGGTGTGGCGTTTTGACAGGTGTCCTTGTCGCTGCCTTGAGGAAGACAGCACCACATGTCAAAACATTGGCTCTTGGCGAGACACTGAGAATACGGAACGACATGCAGTAAATATCAGCATCACGACCCGACGCCGACATCCTCTGCACGTTCTTTGTGAGCTTAACTGCTCAGTTAGTGTACCCTTCATGAAAGCCTATAAACATTAGTCAATATTTCTGACTTTGCCGCTAAGACGCGACAGTAACTCAGAAGCATGGACAAGATAAGCATAACTTTGTTTTCCAGTACATCGCTTCGTATAACTATTAACGATTCAGAGGTCGCGGCTTCGGTCTCCGGGTGAAACTTTGTTAGATACTTATTTTCCATAGAACACGAGATAGTCTAATGCTTGGATATTGAAAAAAAAGAAAAACATGTTATAGCATTAAAAAGCGAGTTTGCCTGGTTGGCATTAAAACGTTTCTTCGGGTCAGGTTTCGCATATGCCATTTGAGGAAATTGAGCCACGAGTCTCGCACAACCTCGTGTCCTGCATCGGTTTATCCGGACCAATCACCAAAATATCCGAGACTTGCGTGGGAGGGCGGGTGTCTAGATGTGTGTACGTAAAAGTAAACGGGAGGAGGGAGGTAGCGTTCTTAAGACTGTTTCGCTCTCCATCCGCTGTCTCTTCTTTTCTAGCATGTTTCCTCTTCGTGCTTTCGGTTTACGCTCACTTTCCTTCGCTTTTCGCTTTCATCCATAGCAGACCATCATTTCAGCGTAGTTTGCGGGTCGACCTCTCATGACCATTTGCGTCGTCAGCCGGTCAAGCGCCCGCCCGTTGGCGCCGCAACCGGCCGCGGCCGGCCCTTCAAATCCGTCGACGACAGCTGGCGTTCATGTTTCCTAGCCTCTCTTTGAAATGCGCTTATAGCCGGCATAAACTTTTTTTTTTTCCTCCGCTGGACCGCCTCGTTCTTTATGACTTGGCCATTGGCTTCCCGTCTCGAAAACGCCCCGAGTGGTTGTTGTTTTGCTCGGTATTCTACACGTATTCCCAGCACTGTCTCGATTTTTCATTTTGATCATTGCTTCACTCTCACTGAGTTTCCTGTTACTCGCCCCGCCTTCGTCCTCTCTCGTTCTCCTGCGCTATTCTGCTGTCCAGCCTTCAACGAAATGTGGCGGTCTTTTACTGCTGTATTTCCCGTTTCCAAACTATCCGTCTTTTTCGCCCTCTTGTCCATGTTTGCTTCTGTTATATATGACGCATTTGGGGCCAACTTTCGGACACCGAGCTGTTAAGAAATATAGTTCGACGACCAAACATAAACTGCCGCCACCCTGCATGCCTCACTCTTCATTTTCGTCTCGCGGCTGAAGCCTTGTTCATTGCTGTCAATGCAGTCCGCTTATTTCGGCGGCACTGAGGCAAACTTCGAGAGGCGGGGAAGGAGGGAGAGAAGGTGTTGCGCCGTCGGTTTATCGCTCTAGTCGGTCTCAGGGTTTTGTTCCTTCCTATAGACCACCGACAGTTCAGTGGCCTCGTTGATGTCAGTGACTTCCTTTGTGCATTAACCTCGTTGTCCTTCGTCTCTTTTCGATTTCATTACTTCTTTTGGTTTCCTCGTCTTTTAGGACCCGCCGGAACGCGACTGAAAAGAGGAACCAAATCAACGACATAAATAAGTGAGCGCACACACACGCACAGACGCACACACACACACACAGGTTGCCGGCGAGCTCTTTCCAGAATGAGCGCTTCGACGCTGCCGTCCTTTGTTCCATTCATTCTAATTTGAGCCGCTGACGTGAATGTCGTCGAGGATGTTCTCATTTTTTTGCTGTTCTCTCTTTCTCTTTTCTGCTTCAAGCTAATGTCGTCAATTTCTTTCCTTCACGAACTGCTGCAGGCTCCCGTTCGTATTAGATGTACCTGAAGGAGCGCTTGCGATTTACTGTACGTATGTACATTCATTTCCGACGGTTGTAAATTCCTTATTCTCTTTGTATATTTTTGAAAATTCTTTCGGTACGCGTCTACGACGCAGCACCTGCAGACTGCGCGACTTCTTTTCCATTTGTCGAAGTCCCTGTGGGCTTCCAGAAAAGGGCCTCACGTGAAAGGCCGCTCGTACCCGTTCGGGCACGGCTCGTATTGCTTTGATTCTGAGCGCTCTTCGATGGCAGCGAATGCTCTCTTTTCTACCTCCGGCGCGGTCTCTTCTTCGCTTTCTACGTCATCACCTATTTGCCCCGCCAGCTTCTTCTTTTGCGGGTCTCCACCACCGCAGCCCTATTCTGCGAATTCCCGCGGGTTCGTTCCGGCTCCTAGCTTTACGCCGTGCCTTTTGCGTGCGGCGCCCCCTTTTTTCTTCATGCACTTAAGTAATGGTCTTCCTCACGAAGCAAAACGTCTCTTGGACGTCGCCTCCTCTCCATCCCCATAGCCCTCTTTGGTCACGTTCGTTTCG
>NC_051180.1:60575087-60645087 GCF_013339695.2 Rhipicephalus sanguineus | reverse complement strand
GGCAATACACGCGCTGCCGCGTATGTGTCGGTTGAAAAGATAGAAAGAAGGCATTCTCTCCTTCTTCATATCACCTTTACTGCCACCTTCCCCATCCCTAAAGGAGCCGTGCTTCCCTTCGCCCCCCCCCCCCCCCCCCCCGACGGGAGGCAGAAGAAAATAGCGGCATTTTCATTTCTTCTTCTTTCCTTAACCACACATTCTCTCTCTCGCTCTCTGTGTGCCGGTTGCACTGCACAATAGTCAAAGGCGTTCACACATACTCATACTCCTCTTTTTTTTTTTTTTATTGATATGATATATAAGGAGATGTTGGCGCACAATTATGGCGCCGGCTACTCCTTAGCCCTTGAGTGAAACTTGAACACATATCTTAAAGTAAATCATACAAGGCACAAAAGCACAAAAGTGATTTAACTGCCTTGTTACCGACGAGCGATGGGTACGTTGCTCCAGCAGCATCTACAGAGAGAGCGGCCGATCGTCCAATCGTCGCAACGCGTCAGAAAGGTTTCGTCTTAGAACGCTAGAAATACAAAGCAGCGCTGAAGCGAGTTCTCATTTTCTTCTATATTTGTCATTTTTTTGCACACTTTCTACAAAGCACTGAAGAATTCACAGTGTGCCTAATTTTAACTTTCACACTCGACACTGACTAAAGGAGACGCCACAAAGGGAACGATATTAAATAACTTCAGTGCTCGACGATGCGCAAAGTCTCGGCTGCGTGAGCCGCTAGTATGGGTTAAGCGTTTCGAAATTGGCCCGTGTTCAGCCGCTCGAAGCTAACGCGGTCTGCTAAAGTTTATGAGCACCGAAGGTTTCGTTACACTTCAGTTTTATTCTTTTCGTAATACTCAGCTACGGCTACTATTAAATTTGCGTCCAAACTTAATCGCAAGCATATATCGGAGGAGTCGCTTGCCTTATAAAGCAGTCGACGCATGATCGCTTGATAACGCAATCTTTGGAACACTATTTTTAGATACCGAAGCCCTTCTTTGCATCCTGTGTAATAATGCCAGTTGCCTAATACTATTGAATGCGTTTTTGTAGCACTGTTTCTCAAATGCGAATTCGCGAAGTTTTTTTTTTCCCCTTATTTTCGTTGCCATGGATTCGTTATTTTAGCATGTGTATTCTCAGTATGGGCATGCTTTCTGTTTGCTGCAATGCAAAACTCTCGATACACGAATTCGGCCATTGAACTCGGATCACCAGAACGGGAATCCTGGAGCTCTTTTTTGTGTTCATTTCATCATCAATGGAAAAAGAGAAGTTCGACAACGAAACGGGACCAGTTATTCGCACGCCGTGCCAATAGAGGAGGAGGCTAATGCCGCGAATTCGCGCGAAGAACTAGAACGCGCGCGCTCGCTGTTGTATCGATCTCTCGCAATTCGCTCATTCGTCGCGCGAGCGGGAAGGCAGGCACTCGCTTCAGTTCTTGTAATCGGGCTTTGAGATAAACCAACAAACTCCTATGGCGTGAGCCGGAACGCAGCGGCGCGTCAATAACGATTCGTTCATTGGGCAGTTCGGAAACAGACGCGTAAGGTCCCGCCGTTCGGCATCGCCACCGCTAGATTTTTTTTTCTCTCACCCTCAAGCCAGCGCGTTCCTTTGCTCTATCTTTTCTTCGCAGCTTGGTCGGGAAGTTTGCTGACGCAGAGTCGACAAACTTTTCCCTAGGGTTTTCTTTCTTTATCTCTCTCTCTCTCTTTCCACCTCAGTGCATTTTCGTCTCACTGTCTCTTTATTTAGCCAAACACGCCTGTAGCGGCTTCAAAGCAGCGTGTTTGTGGTCGGGCACTCTCGGAAGCTTCGTCAGCGCTCTATTATCGCCCCTGCCGCGCCTCTTCACCCGCAGCGAGTTTTCTCTTTCCAGTGGACCGTTAACACCGCTGTCGGTGCTGACACGGTTCGGCAGTGGCCGACAAACTGCGAGAAGTACTTTAAATTCCGACGGCTCTGTCGAGCATCGGCGCGAAAGCCACGCGAGCGTTGGTCCCACACGAACCTGGCCACCGCACCTGCATAGCTCCTCCCTCCCCCCACCCCTCCCCCTTTCACTTCAAGTACGTCTAGCCGATCTCTGTTTTGCTGCCAGCATCAACCACTCATTCCCTTACCCCGATCATATCAGTGCTCTCGAATACCACTACCTGTCTTCTTTGCTGGGAATTGATTTCGACCGTTAGCAGTTTTCGTTTTCCTTTTGGTCTTCGAAGCTCGCTTCACCGCTCGCTTCCCTTCCTCGGCCCAGCAGCACTGATTCCTTTCTAGTTTTGCTCTCGACAAAAGCGCTGATGCTGGGTATTGCCCTCCAGGAGATAATTAAAGACGGCACTGCGCCAACAGCAGCAGCAGCCGACGAAGCCGTCGTCGAGGCTACCGCTCGGAATCGATTTCACGAATCATATTACTCTTAGCTCTCCTCAAATGGCCGTCTTCGTAATGCTTCGCGCGTGTCTGTCTTTTCTGCGCACGCATGCGTGATTTACATGTTCGTGAGCTCGCTCGGTTGTAACTGGAAAATTCAACGGAAGAAAAATTGAGACTATTTGTAATGAAGTTGGACCGTTTTCTTGTCATTCTCGTTTAGTAATCCTCAATTTCGCACCACAGTGATACAGTTAGGAATTCGGTTACTGTAGTATCGGGCCGACCACCCTGCTTTTCTTTTTCTCTTGTCTCGATACCTTTGTTCTTCGTCGCTAGTGAATCGCTGAAAGTGTTTCCGCATATATGTCCACGCTGTACTTCTTTTCTGAAAGGCTCTGGGAGCATGCCTATGTGGACTAAATGCTGAGAAGGAAACCCTGTACGTTCCAGAGATAATGCCTTCACGTCCGCCACAATATCCTGTCCACGTGATTTGCAATTATGCGCGAAGGTCGCCAGTTCGATCCCGGCCGCGGCGGTCGCATGTCGATGGAGGCTAAATGCCCGTGTACTTTGCGATCTCGGTTCACGTTAAGGAACACCAGATGGTCTAAATTTCCGGAGCACTCCACTACGGCGTGCGTCATAGTCATATCATGGTTTTTGCACATAAAACGCCAGATATTATTATTATTCTTTTTATTATTATTATTATTATTATTATTAGTAGTAGTAGTAGTAGTAGTAGTAGTAGTAGTAGTAGTAGTAGTAGTAGTAGTAGTAGTAGTAGTGGTGGCAGGCACAATAGAAAAAAATTCGGCAGATCCCACGTACCGTGGAAATCGACGTTGTGCGAAGCATGCGCGGGACGGTGACTGTGGAGGAATTTTTCACATTGAGCGAAACGTTACGGAATGACGCTGGAGAAATGCGGAAGTGGTATACGCACACTCATATGTTGAAGAGTCGCATATGTACTATATAACCAGTTGTTTACAGTTGCGTAACGATGCCAACAGCAACATGGGTGTTACCAACACCAGACGCGGTAAGCTGATATGTAGGGCTTATATTCTAAAATAGATGCACAGGACAGGCGTTACTCGCAACTAAGCTTCATTCAGGAAAGTTTCCCTAGATATATACACAGCCGAGTGGCACGCGCAGGCGCACTGCACGTACGTTACAGTCACAGTTACAATTGTTATGCTTATACTTGTCCGTTATCAAGGCACAATAGAAAAACAAGGATAACTAAATAAATGGATAAAAGTGACAAGTTAAATACACAGTGAACATTACATAATGCAAGCGAGTCAGTAATGAAAAAACATTAAGAAATGTTAAACGTAAACCGGCGATCATTGATTACAAAGAGCTGTTATCAAAACCTCGTTTTATCACATTGCACTGAAAAAGATTATGTTAAACTATACTGTTAAACTCTTCATTAGCTGGCGGCGAGGATTAATGAATTAACGCAGATGGTGATCTACGAGGGCCTCGAATTTTAGTGAATTCAACCAGGATGCCATGAAGTACGTTAACCGACAGAAGAAAACAAACCGAGTGAAATCGTAGCTTGCATATTGAAACAGGGGCGTCAATTGACTGAAAACTGCAGTTCGCATGCATCAGTCAATGCTAGTGTAGTGGATGTTGCTGACATTTGGCAGAGATAAACCGCCCTGCTCGACTTGAGACGGACTAGTTTGAAGGCTAATGAATTATTCATGGCCGGAGTACCCGTTTGGAACACCTGTATGAAAGCATTCTTCTTGCAAAAATCTTGCATGTTTCACCGAATTACTGGCAGGAAGAGATGTTTAAGAGGCGTAAGCTGCTTTTTTTCGTAATATACTCAAACCAAGTTACTTTCTAACAATAATGACGCTAAGATTCCTGTAAGATGCTACTTGCGATGAGCTAGCGTAGAAGTTGGAAATTGTAAATGAAAGACGGTTGTGAGACTTGGAAGATTAGCAACTCGTGCGCAGCATAAAGGAGGATAAAAACGAAAAAAAAAAAGGTGAGTGAACAAAATGCTTCAGAAAGCGACCCTTACACCAGTGCTGCAGGGTGACATGTGTCAGCATTAATTAACCGAGAAAGAATGAAACGCAAAGCAGGGTGGCTACGCAGATTAATTAAAGCCATATCTAGATTGCACTTGCAGACAGAATGAGCGCGAGACAGTTTGAATGTGTTTCGATGTGTCACTTGCTGCTTTCCCAATAAAATTTTATCAGTTATTTTACTTTTTAATCGGGTACATATCAGGACATAACTAACAGTTATGACCGGTGGATACATGACAACACATTCCACAAGACACTTCTTCACTTCATACACAACGCCGGCCTAACGGCGCACATTTAACACGAATATACACAACAAATATTATGCCTTAAGGGCAAGTCTATATCGCAAATAAATAAAAAAGACTGTTACGCAAAAGAAAGAGCTACTGAGACACTTAAGTACCCTTACGTAGACTGAATGCGAATGCATGGGCTGTCTAGCTGTGTGACCTATATTCACGTCTATACTATTTCAACGTCCATGTCACGTGACGTTCCTCACGTGACTTTGCAAAATAATTTATGACGTGGTCACGTGAGTATGTGATGTCATCACTTGGTCATGTGACCTTTTCTACTAAAGGTTCTTACGTGGTTTCGTGACTATGTCACATGGCATGATCCCTTGGTCATGTGCTCGAATTGGGTCAGCTCAATTTTTTAATCGGGCGCCAAAACTCACCTGACGCCATCGCTTGGTCACGTGATTTTTCTTTCCCTCGAATGTGAATGCCAAAAGACGCCGGATGGACAACACGTGTTTCCGTTCATGGGGAACATGATGCTTTCGCATTAAAACGTTCTCGCGACGAATTCCTCTTACAGTCGCAGTGTGCGAAGTACTTAACGGAGTGGTGCGGACGGATAACAGTACGCATGCATTTTATGACATCGCTATAATAGTAGACAGCCAAGTTTAGCCAACAGTTTGTCAACATTTAACAGTAGTGACATTGCTAATGATCAGCGTATAATTTGCCATTATTATAATCTTAATGCGATAGCTACGATATCCAAATTCACATCGCTAGAGCTTTGTTCTTTATACTCACTTAAGAACTACTTCTGAAACCACACCTGACTTCTCCTAAAATACGACGCATTAAAATCACTGCATGGTCCTATCGAAGATCAAGTAACCTTTATTGTTAGGGCTTGTGAGTTTGAGTTTGAGTTTATTCAATCACGTGACAAGTACACGAAGATACACTGTATACGTGGTTTGGTGCAAAGGGAAAAAAGCTGCATTTCACAGCTTGACTGGCCCCTTCACCCTGAAAAAAAAATCAAAATTACAGTCACAAAAATTACAAAAAAAAAAAAATTCCAGGCAGCGGAAAGCGGCAAATACAAAAAGAACGCGCGTGTGGCCCATGACAGCAAATAATAAAATAGCAAACCTGAAATACATGCAAAGATATTCATAACAAAGCAATGTATGAACGAATGAAAGTAAGTAACCATTACAGAAATCACCCAACTTTCATGAACAACACAATCAGCACATCCAATTTAACATGTCAGTTTTAGACATTATACGCAGTTTATCAATTGTTAATTTCCATTTGTTCATCGCGCTTGGAAGACGGTACCGTGGTGTCTCGAATCCATAGTTAGTGCGAGGACATGGTACATGCCAAGTCTCCGTATACCGAGTAACACGATTGGCAGGATTTGGTTGCAAGGCGGCCAAAGTGCGTAAAAGGATACCTCCTCTGCGTATTTCTGATGTAAACGTTGACAGAAGCTGGTGTTCGTAATTACTGGTAATTCTTATAGTTCTGCGTTCCGCTCTATACTTATCCCTGTGTGGGCATGTGAATAACTAAAATATAGAGGGACTTTCGCGTAGCTCATTAACAATACAGTCTCTGCACGAAGATTGTTTGCCTTTGTTTTCGACGGATCCGAAATGAACAGCCACCAACGCCATCCCGCTTAATTGCGTGGAATTAAGTAAATTAAGAACACGGCGAACTAATTGGCCCATTATAACGACAGCCCCCATGTCGCGAGTGATTATTGGGGGAGGTGCCGCTTGACAATTGTTTAATTAAGTTACCTGAGAGAAATAAAATTACGGAGCCTTCCTTTCAGAAGATGACCTCTCATTTTCCCTGTTTCATTAGGCAACGTCAGTTCTAATTAAGGCCCTGTCTCTCGAACTGCGGTATTTCGTGCCACTTTGTTTTCAATTGAACACGACGTCTTTGCGTCTTTATTTTATTAGCCTTAGTGTCAACACTTTTCCACCTGCTCAATTTGCTTCCCTCTATTCAGAAGGAAGTGACCTCTCAGCGTATCGTTTCGTGTTATCCAATATCTAACACGATTCTCAAACGCCAGGACTGCGTATTGTGCGTTTCTTTAAGCAGTATGCCGCTGCAAAGTCGCGCACTAATCTGGAATCTCAAAAGAAATAGACGCATGATGTTTCTTTTCTTTTCCTTTGTTCGCAAAAGAGCAGAATATAAGCGTTCCTTATTACTTCCACAAGTTCTCTATCGCTCGGGCTTATACCGTGATTCCTTTTATGCATCTAAGCTCAACAATGCTGTTCTTCTCTTCTTAATTCTTTTTTTTTCGCTCCTTTTGCATTGGTTATGACACATCTTTCTAGAAATTGGCCTGTTACTGGGTCCTCGCGGGCAAGTCGGTACGTTTGCTTTTCTCGTTACGATATGGCCCGCACACACGAAAAAGAATGACTCCTTGCGTGCCATCTTTTCTCTAAGTGTTCACCGTTCACGACGACTGCGTATGCGCGTAATGGTCCGTCGTGGAGGAGAGAGAGAATATGAAGTACGCCAGGAGAGAGGGTAGCCGCAAAGACGCGGGAAAGAACACAAAGTGAAAGAATCAAGCGGAGGTCTCGAACTGAAAGTTTAGTCGGTCTAAACATACAAATATCGATGTAAAGGAAAGAACACCGCAGCCGGCAGTGCAGGCAACCGTGCCTTCCTTATTGCTCTGGATATATCAGCTCACGCTCGCTGGTGCGAGTCTTCATGGGTTGGGTTATCGTGGGGTCGGTCGGCCGGCTTCAACAAGCCAAGAAAACGCTCTCCGACAGCCATCAATCTTGACAGGGACGCTTACTACGGGTCCTCTTCTTCCCGCCAGTGGTTCGGGCCGTGGGTTCGCCGCGGTCCGGCGTCGGAGTCATCCGCCTCGGCGACGCCAGGGTCCGTTCGCGCCGCTTATCGGTCGTCAAGTCGTCCTTTATGATCCTCCATCTCTGTTCCACCGCCAGCAGGCCCCTTTATTTTTTCTCTTTCGTTACATTTACGTCACGTCTGTATCAATTTCATGACTCCCCACCCCCACCCCCCACCCCCCAAACACGCTCCCGTCCCGCAATCCCTCGCTTCCTCCGTCACCGTGGTGGACTCTCACGCTCGTCCGAGTGAAAATGTATTTTCAGAAAGAACGAAGAAAACGACAAACAACCGGTGGAATAAGCTTTAAGAACCGGGGCGATTCTCATCCCATATACGGTGCCCTCTCTTCAGCAGCGACGCCGTGCTTTCTTGCGCGCGCCGTGAGACCAATCTCGCGAGCGCCCGCACGAGAGTCGCTCGCTTGCCGCGGCACGGTTGAATTCCTGAGTGGTTTTTCACGAGCGAGTAGCGTCCTCTCTTTCCTCGGCAATATCCATCGCTCTCGCATCCCTGTCTCATTCCTCTTGCGTCTCCCCTCTCAACCCTTATTCGTTTTCATTCATCTTTCTTTGTTTTCCTTCTCTTCCTACGCTTCGATTTCTATTTGTTCGTTTCCTTTTTTTCTCTCCCAGCTCGTTCTCACTTACTCGTCGGCGTGTCGCACCGCCTAACATTGCAAGCACAGAGGCCGAGGAGCGTCATGTTATAACCCTCGCTGGCTGTGCCAACCGCCTCGTAATCGACACCACGTGCCGTGACGATGATGGAAGACCTATTCCCTCCCCCCTCCGTCCTGCACCGCGTCAAACCGCATTCTCTCTTTCTCATCTATACCACGTCCTTGCTGCGCCGCGATACACTGCAAACGCGAGACCGATAGCATTAGGCGGCATGTTTGGGGAGACATGGGCGGGGTGGCACGATGGTATACCTATACCTGCGGCAGTTGTGAATGGCTTGGACGCGCACTTTCTAAAAGAGGGATGGCAGAGGTTTTATATCGTTCGTTTTTAACGCGCTCGTTGGACCGGGACCACCATAGTAAACGAAGGGCTTGCGAATGTATCATGCATTGTCGCAACGGTCATGAGACGAACCGGTAGAGTATGCCGGACCGGACGCATTGAGGCTAGTGTCGACAGAATATAACCTGAAAAAAAAAACAGGACTGCATATTAAACTACGCTCGCTTTTCGTCCTTCCTCCGTTTCAGCGCGAAACTTTGTTCCTCATTCTGCCGCAGCTGCGTGTCTCTAGAATCGAGAAGCTTGGCGAGTATAAAAATGTAGCTCTCATAAAATTTTTATTACGAGGCACGCAGTTTTCGAAGGAAAAAAAAGAGAGCCTCATGGAAGACCTCCAAATAAAGCACGCTTTTGAGCTCTCTTTTTATGCATCTTTATTACGAGCTTCGAACTCACAATGTACCCGAGAGGCGACCTTATAAGCCGAACTCGATGAGTTGAAGGAAGTAAAAATACGTAGGATAAGATGAATGCTACAAGTGTTTACTTTTGAAGCGAGGAACCAGTAAAATACATTATTCAGGAAATTCGTGTCGCCGTTTCGTTGCAACCACTTCCGCGGCTGAGAAGTGTAATAAAATCGCTGGAAGCTAGACGCTCGCTTCGACGACGAGTTCGTAGGCTAGAGAGAATTTCAAACCACAAAGAGTGGGACAGCTATATCCTACAATGCTGCACCATGAAAATAAAAAAAATATATATATATTTTGATAGAAGCAGTAGATGTTCACCGATATACGTCCTTTCTTTTCGTTCCGGCTGACGTCAGTTTGCGAGGTTTCGCGAGAATATTTCCGTATCCCGTTGGCCTGGCAGTGGCGCTTTTCCCGCATCCATTATCCATCACCCGCGTTAGCATCGCTCGGCGAGATCGAGTGCCTGCGGCGAGGAGGCAGAAATGCGGAATAAGTGCGGCGGCCGTGCGAGGCGCTGGCTGCGACCCCTTTCCAGGAAGCGCGCCTTTGTTTATTGGGGTCCGCGCAGCCAACAAGGACCATAACAAACACGACTCATCTGCGCAAAGTGGTTGCGCGAGCTTCCGTACAGAGCTGCACTAGCTCCATTCCGGCATCCTGCCTACCCCTTTCGAAAGCAAGGGTAAAAGAAAAACGAAGAGAGAGGGAGATAGAAAAACGCAGCACTCAATGCCTGCCCGTGTCTTCTCTCTCTTTTTCCTCTCCTCATCCTCCTTTCCCTTCCTCGTCGTTCCATACGCGGCGCGGCACTCGCCTAAAACAGGGCGCCGAGGCTTCCTTCATCCAGCGTCGGTCCACCGAAGCACACAGGCGCGTTGGTTATGTTTGCATCGGCGTTCCTCGCATTCAAGCGGCCGGATCGGCGAAAAAAAAATAAAGCACGGCGGCGTGAGTGGGCATGCCTGTTCGCTCGCTGCTTTCATGGTGTGCTAAGGCTCGCGGGGCCACCGCTGCCAGCGTGAGTGTGCGTGCGTCTTGCGTGCGTATGCCGACAGACGTGGAGAGAACGTAACGCTCTTCGTTCTGTTTACTTTTCTCCCCACCCGGACTCATTTTCCTCGCGTGCCTATGCCATGTCCTCTTCTCCCACTACAGCCGGATGGAAAGACCGAGGTATCTGTTTACCCCCCCCCCCCCCCCCCCCCCCCCGGGCCAGTCCGGCAGCAGCGGCGAAAAGAGCAGCTCTCCACAGATTGCTGCCGGCAGCCCATCCGCTTTTCCCCTCGACCTACTGCCGCTCTCGTACCACTCCAATGCCCAATTCCGCCGCACCTCGTCCTCACCCTCCCACTTCTCTTTCACTCATCCTGAACCCACCTTTAGCGAGCAAGCAGCGGCCGCTCTGTTTATACGATTGTCCCTCAAGCGCGAGCCGTGCTCATGAATAGGACGCGCCGCCGGACCTCGCCCCGCAGCTAAAGGCTCGCGGGCGGCCGGGCACGCGACCCGCTGACTCTGTTTTTCCTCGCAAACGGGATTTGTTACTGTTACGATTATGCGCCGAATGCATCGTGTGCCCGTGGAGGACGCGCCGCGGCAGTGATTGGTGTGGCTCCTGGTGGGAGCGAGCGTTTCCCGGACTGACGACGGGTGTTCTGTCAATACTCGTTGGTCGGTTGCCGCTGCAGCGCACTTTTCGCGCACCGATGGCCGTGGGCTGGCACCACAACACAAAAATAAATGGCTTCCTCCTTCGCCAACAGGCACGCCATGGCTCTCCTGTATGTTTGCGTAATCGCAATAAAGAGTACGCTCGATGTTCACGGTGGAGGTAGGACACTTTCTTTCAGTGACGGGGAGAATTGCTGCTCGTTCAGCGGAAGGCCGATGAACTCCTCATGTGGAAAACAACCACAGGCAGCACACACACACACACACACACACACACACACACACACACACACACACACACACACACACACACACACACACACATATATATATATATATATATATATATATATATATATATATATATATATATATATATATATATATATATATATATATATATATATATATCCGCGCAGGTACTCCTTTTGGAGTTGTGTAGGCGCGGAGTTTTACTGTAGCAATTAAAGAGTATAGCCGTAGCCTCCCCTTGAACATTATTTTCAGAAGGCACCAACATGATATCTTTCATCTTTCTAGCTTTCCTCGGCATCTGGAAAGGCCCGCACGCGAAATGAGTGTTTTGCAATCATTGAAATAAGCGTTTGGCAATAAATTTTCAGCAAGTTGGGACTTTACCAATATGCGCACTGTTCGATGTGTACACATTGTCTATAAAGAGGAGCTTTTATTCTACATCACGAAATGTTTTAATAACGCAGTCATTGCAAGTGGTCACCTTTTACATCCGTTTTTTTTTTTTTGTGCGTGTGTCTCCGGTTCAATGAATTAACATGGTTTAGATATACTAACATTCTACCTGCGCGGACATCTAGCCCCGTGATTAAGGCCATGCCTTCGGAGTGTGAGGACCTGGAGTTTAACTTATGGTCTGCCAAGAAAAGTTGTTTAGTTTTGTACATTGACTTCTTTAGAGCGCTGATAGACTTACGTGACAGAGGAAGAGGCGGACGAAGAGCTTTCCCGCTTTACATGCTTACGGATTTAAAAGTAGGAATTTAATGTTTCCTGGTGCACGTCCAAAGTGCGTGGTTTCGTGTCTTTTGACAGACGAAACGATGATTCAGTACCTGTTCCTGTGTTTTTTTCTGTTGTTGTTTAGCATTTCCTTTTTTTTTTCTCTCACTCAAGGTTCATATCAAAGCCTTACTTCGTCTTGCTCAGCGTGCGGCAACACATTTTGCACATTTTGAGCTTGAGTACCTGAGCTGTGCGATTTATAAAGAAAAAAAAATGACTTTGATTCTAAGCACAGTCCTTTAAGTGTTCTTGTCCGCTAATCTCTTAGCCAAACCATCCAGCACTAAAAAAAGAAAAAGAGTATGTGCGACTTCTTTCGGAGAGTACTGACTTGCCACGTATGACTCTCTTCAAAGAGACACCTTAGCTCTTTTTTGGGTCTCATGACCCTCTGAAGAGAGTGCAATGATCTACAAAGAGAGTTGGCACGTTTCTTTAAAGTGAGTCATATACGTGGCAAGCAAAAACTCCCAAAAAAAGAGTCAAATGACTCTTTTTTTTTTTTTTTAGAGTGAGCTCGCGACATTGATTCCTCGCCACTTGCGACGCCGTGCCCAGAGGGTCTTATCTCTGTGCTTCTCAAAAGCTGATCCTCAATATTTAACAAAATTCACCTTGCACAATTCACGTATAAGTATTCGTTTCCATGCTTGTAGTTGAAAAAAATATTTTATGCCCACGATGACAGACAACGTCACAGCAAAAATTTTGCAGAGCGAACTCGAGGAAAATTAGTTGTCAGTCATGCTACCTGATACATGGGTAGCAATATGCGCATTTCGTCCCGGAGCGCGCTCTGCATCATCCCTAAAGCTAAGTATATTAGTTTCTATAATCTGCTGAGCCATGGTATGTGCTCTGTTTAGAATTTCACGAGGTTTCCCTCCTAGAGTTCGTCGATGGAAAATAGAGAGCCATGTGCACTCACAAAGTCAGGTTGAACTATAAACCGGCAAGACTTGAATTTCGACTTAACTGTTCCGGCATCCCATTTCAGTAACGAGGTTAACCCGTAATCTAGGGGAATGTATTGCGCCTAGCCGGTCGTGCATCCTAACTGGACTCTGTGCGCACACGAGGTACATAATTCAGGCACAAGTATTCGTTTCCGTGATTGCAGCTGAAAAAAAAAGGTGTTCCCAACGCTAACGGGTGATGTTGCAGTGAAAATATTGTAGAGTTAACTCACAGAAAATTACCTGTCAGTCATGCTACCTGATACAATTGTAGGAAAGAAGATGACTCTTAAGGGCTCGTTTTTCTTTGTTAGACACAGTATTAATGAGACCTAACAGACAATAACGCCAAGGAAAGTATAGGGGAGTGTTACCTGTAGTATTTAGAATATAAATGTGAAGAAAGTAAAGTGGACGAAAAGATAACCTGCCGCCGGCAGGGACCGAACCTGCGACCTTCGAATAACGCGTCCGATGCTCTACCACTGAGCTACGGCGGCGGTCATCCTCCCGTCCACTTTATGGGGTATATATGTGCATTTAAACCTTGGAGTGTTAGTCAGCGCCAATCGCAGCCATGGCGGCGAGTGTGGAACACTCTTTTTCTGCCTTTCTGGCGTCACGTAACACGTGATCTTTTTACGAGCTGGCAGCTGACCAATAATCCCTCGCATACTACCTGAAGGCATCAAGTCTGCCAGAACGAGACCCTTGCTATGAATGAAGGAAAGAAGATGACTCTTAAGGGCTCGTTTTTCTTTGTTAGACACAGTATTAATGAGACCTAACAGACAATAACGCCAAGGAAAGTATAGGGGAGTGTTACCTGTAGTATTTAGAATATAAATGTGAAGAAAGTAAAGTGGGCGAAAAGATAACCTGCCGCCGGCAGGGACCGAACCTGCGACCTTCGAATAACGCGTCCGATGCTCTACCACTGAGCTACGGCGGCGGTCATCCTCCCGTCCACTTTATGGGGTATATATGTGCATTTAAACCTTGGAGTGTTAGTCAGCGCCTATCGCAGCCATGGCGGCGAGTGTGGAACACTCTTTTTCTGCCTTTCTGGCGTCACGTAACACGTGATCTTTTTACGAGCTGGCAGCTGACCAATAATCCCTCGCATACTACCTGAAGGCATCAAGTCTGCCAGAACGAGACCCTTGCTATGAATGAAGGAAAGAAGATGACTCTTAAGGGCTCGTTTTTCTTTGTTAGACACAGTATTAATGAGACCTAACACTCTTAAGGGCTCGTTTTTCTTTGTTAGACACAGTATTAATGAGACCTAACAGTCTGTTAGGTCTCATTAATACTGTGTCTAACAAAGAAAAACGAGCCCTTAAGAGTCATCTTCTTTCCTTCATTCATAGCAAGGGTCTCGTTCTGGCAGACTTGATGCCTTCAGGTAGTATGCGAGGGATTATTGGTCAGCTGCCAGCTCGTAAAAAGATCACGTGTTACGTGACGCCAGAAAGGCAGAAAAAGAGTGTTCCACACTCGCCGCCATGGCTGCGATTGGCGCTGACTAACACTCCAAGGTTTAAATGCACATATATACCCCATAAAGTGGACGGGAGGATGACCGCCGCCGTAGCTCAGTGGTAGAGCATCGGACGCGTTATTCGAAGGTCGCAGGTTCGGTCCCTGCCGGCGGCAGGTTATCTTTTCGTCCACTTTACTTTCTTCACATTTATATTCTAAATACTACAGGTAACACTCCCCTATACTTTCCTTGGCGTTATTGTCTGTTAGGTCTCATTAATACTGATACAATTGTAGCAATATAGACGCTGATGAAAACAAGTTTTATGTTTTTTTTTTTTAATTAGGCGCTGCGAGGTAAGTGAAGATCACCTCTGCAAATCATTCATGCTACCAGCTTGATACCATAATTATCGCCGACAGTCGCCCATTTAACTAAAAATGATTGATGAACGTTTTATTGACTGCAGTAAGCGGTCATGAAACGTTAAAGACCTTCGTGTTTCTACGCAGTTTAACTTGGCAGAATTCTCTTAGAACGTCCTTGCTCCGAGATATACGGTTACAAAGTTTAACGGTGGTTCGCATGATTAAGCATGCAAGACAATGAAGATCGACGCAAAGGTCCTCCCTATCATGCGACGCGGCTCTCGCGTGCGGCGTTTCGTGTGACAACAGGGCGGAAGCATAGGTATACTGAAAACTGTTCCCGTTTCGCTTTCGGTTGGCGAAGTCAAGGAGTGACTGCTCGGAATGGCATACACAGTATGCATAATCCTGCTGAGGGCGGTCACAGAGGATAAGTTTTCGGCAGTTTGTTTAGTGGCTCGCCTGGTCACCACAACGCATTTGGGTTTCTTATCTGCTGGCTTCCTTATCCCGGCAAGGCAGCTCCTGCCATGGTTAAATGCAGCACGGCACAGGCGTGGCCAGAATTTTTTTCAGGGTTGGAGGGTTCAGCCATACTTTATGCATGTTCGTGCGTCCGTTTGTATGTGCGTGTATATATATATATATAGACATGCAAAACTGAAATTTTTCGGGGAGCTGTGGGGGGGGGGGGGGGGTGGTTGTTAAGCACTGGCGTTACGTGATAAACACGCTTACGTGTTTTGATAGATGGTCTTCTCCGATTTTCCATTTCGCGAGCTGAGAGTGAAAGGAGAACAGCTAGGTAACATCTTTGCCTATGCTTTCGCCTTGTTGTGTAGGTCCGGATCCCATGAGTTACCTCCCGGTAATGTTCAGTTGTTGTGTCGCCTTGTTGTGAGACGAAATTCTGCACGCAGCAGCCGCGTCACATCAGGAGAAGCTTAGGGCCGATCGTCACTGTCTTTCATGCTTAATCTTAGGAAGCGCAACTAAACTTGGCAGTCAGACATCTCAGAGCACAGATATGCATAAAGATTTATTCTAAGAGGAACTATGCAGAAACATGACGGCCTCCAACTTTTTAATACAAACATACCCGCTTACTCCAGTCACTAAAAAAATTCATTATTCAATCTTAGTTAATTGTGCGGCTGACAGCGGTAATTATCGCCTCTCTTTGTGTACCCTTGAAACCTAATTTGCTAGCAGAGTGGTCTTTACGTACCTCCAAGCGCCTAATGTTGAGAGAACGACAAAACATAATCTTCATCAGCGTGTATGTATTTCGTCCCAGAGTGAGTTCTGTCATTTCTGTAGATGAATATATCAGTTTTTCTTATCTGCTCTGTCATGGCATCTACCTTGTTGAGAGTTTCACGAGTTTTCCCTGCCAGAGGCCATTTATGGACAGTAGCGAGGAATGTGCGAACTAAAAGTCAGGTGTTCCTGTAAGATGACAAGAGTTGGTTTGCGACATAAATATCCCTGCATCGCATTCTAGTCTCAAGGTTCACCCGTAGTATAGGATCTCTTACTAGCCTAGCTAGTCATACATCGTAACTTGAACCTTTCCGCGAAACTTTATCTTGCCGTCTTCTCTATTCGAATGCAAATTAGGTCAGCGAGAAACCATGGCAAAGACATTGTATATACACTTATTCTACTGCACTCCTTTGAATATTTGTGGCATGGTATCGCATCATCCGCATTCATTGATGGCAGAAAAAAAAATACCGTGAGAACTATTCAAACACAGACGAGTCAGCGTGTCTGACTTCGTATAGGCAATGCATCTTTCGCTTGTCTTGGGTTTATGCTAAAGCCGCTCAAAGCCACATGCTTGTTTGACCAAGTCCAATTCTTTACAGGCAAATGAAGACCTGTGGTAAGGCATGTCAACCTCCGAACATAACTGTTTCGCATTTGGGCTGAATAATATTTCTGTATTGAGAAGTGTATAGTCAGAATAACCGATTCGTCGCTAGGAACGGGGAGACAAATTCACAAAACTTCTGTTTGGTAAGTGCGTTTTTCCCTCGGGCAGCAGGTTTCGCTAATGATACGTCTCGCATCGTGATTGACTGAAATATTCTCTTATGAAAGTTTCAACGTAAGACGTTCTCGTGAATACGGGCCCTGACACTCTAAACTGAAAAACGAAATGTTGCAGACATAACTGAGTAAAATGCACAGACGTCTGTCTCTTAGAAGCAGTGTGCATTACGTTCTGTGAAGTAAAAAAATAAATTTTGTACTTTCTGCTAATAACGTTTCAGCGTTTACAGGCTTGTGGAAGGCTGTCGTAAGCGGGGCCGGGGTCACATATACTGTATACACCCTAGAAACTTTTCATGTCTGGCTGTAAATTGGTGCACCGTGGAGGGCATCACAATTCATGTCATACCTGTGGCACATAAGACGTCAAGCAGAGCCAGTGCAGGGAACGATAAAATATATCTTGATTTGCCTAAGTCAAGTTTATTTAAGGTAAGCCTATGAAAAAGTGACCACGTTAAAGAAGAGATGACATGCAGTATCCTTAGACAGAGGCAGCTATTGTCGAAATAGATTATGGTAGAATTCAGATACAAATGGTATACAGGTGAGATTCTGAAAGCGTAGTCTTATCCGGGCGTTATTGAATTCAGTTCGAGCGTGAGCGTATGACGTGCTGCGACTTCGCATTGCGCACAATATTGTTGTATACGAAATTGCTCGAAATTGCTCGATGGAATGCGTTTCTCCTCAAGCGAAATACAAAACCCACCGACTAAGAGGGAACCATTTTGCTCATAGAACTAAATCTACTGAGTAAGATGTAGGATACTGAATTCACGATTTGGAAATCGATTGCAAGGACTAGCATTGGGAAATTGGAGGAAAGAGTCTTTTCTCGGGGGCACCTTTGATCGACTCAAGTCGGAGTGATGCACTGGCGTACTGAAAAAAAAAAAACACTGAGCACTGTATTTGATCTCGTATGTTTCCTGCCCACAACTTCCTAACCTCTACTCATGAATCCAGTCAACCATCTGATTTTCCTAATTCATTGTCCGATTCAGTCATATTTGCGTAACCAATAAAACTTGGAGGACGCTTAAGCTCCACCTTTAAGAGTGGAATGCAACAACATTATCGGGCGCCGTTCGCATCGCTTTCTCGTTCCTCACACTTCAACCGCGCCGTTAGGAAGGAAATGTCTGTGCGCGTGACATTGGCAGCTGTAAACTCTCTTAGGGCGCCTACTGCGGGTGCAGTTGAGAAGTACTCACTACGCCATAGTTAACTATTTTGCGAAGTAGCGAAGTACCCCCTACGCGTCCGTTCTGTAAGGCAGTACGCGCACCGTCGTAGCGGCACACTTTGTTGATAAAACATACTTGTAGTCTGCCCGGGATAAAATCAGGACAGTACAATTGTAGCAGTTCATAGCAGCTTTTAGCTAGTGAACCTCTCAAGCATCTGATCTCTTCTGGAAAATAAAACAATAAAACATAATGATTTGATAGGATTAATGTTGACTGAATGATGGCGAATGTCGGCTACATTACGTTCCTGTGAACATGCAACGCATTTGTATTCATTTTATGTGCAAAGGGTGGCAAGTTCTTAAATGTGCGTAGATATAGCAGGCGCTAACGTAGCTGTACTTTGCGTTTCTCAGCAGTCAACGAACAAAAGTGCCACACTGGGAGCGGCCAATATGCTCCGTTCGAGTGCATATCCTATCGGCAAATTTAGACCTGTAGAAATATTTTGTGGGGGTGCTATATCACCCCTGTAAAGGCGACTGCCGTAGCTTGGGCGCGGCCGCTGTGTTTGCAGCGCACGTGCTTGGCGTAAGCGGAGACGTTCGGCCAATGTCAGGGATGCGCTGGCTGTAACCCGAGTTTAGCGCGGTGGCGCCGGCGTCGCCACCGCGGAGAATTATAGCCGGTGCTATAAGTCTCGTTTGGGGTGTGAGTCTCGTTTGGGGGTGTGGCGGCGCGCGCGGATGGGCGACGGCCACGGTAGGTCCGGAGGGGGTTAGTACGGTTCCGCGGCTCGCTTCCCTCGGGCCCTCGTGGTGAGTCGTGCATCGGCAGCGCCGCCTCCGCATTTCTGTTGCATTATGTTGTCTTATTTTATATCTCATGTATGTCTTATGTTATATTGTATTGTATGTCTTATATTGTATTGAGTGTGCGTGTTGTTTTCCCAGTATTCATTGTTAGCGTGTTACGTGTTACTAATTCGGCCGGCGAGCTCGCCATGTATATATGTAAAGAAGTGTTTAATAAACCTCCACGTTTGTTGCACGACCGCGTGAACTGTCTCCGTGTGTTCCGAGAGCGGCGGCGTTTACCGCATCAGACCCCACAATTTACAGGGCTAAATTTGCCAGCAGTTCACTGCATTTTCCGGGAGTTGTGTAATGCTGGGAAACTTACACTTAAGAGCCTTTCAAAGCTTCGGATCTTTCAACAACCGCTAACAGTAGAGTGACGCAATGTCAGGCTGGGGGGGGGGAGAGGGGAGGTTCGTAATGTTAAATAAAAATTTGAAACTAACATTGTATACAAAAAGTTGATCGGATGCATTCAGTTATTCAATACGGTTTAGGCTTGGGGGAGGCACGTGAAAAGTTTTCGTCGCGTTAAAATGGATGCGGGCATCGTAATAGATACCCCCACACACACAAAAAAAAAGATTAAAGGGAGGAAGCATTGCGGTTTCCCGTTTCTCCTAAACACACCAAAGGCATCATAAATGCGGTGAATACTGTTCAGCTTTTCGGGACATAGAACCGGGGCAGAAACAGCTTGCATTAGCGGCATTTCGTTTCCATATCAGCCGTCTTGAGTTACCTCAGCTAGGATAACTGATATTGTCGCGTGTCTGAAACGGGATATTTTTGGGCCTGAGAACAGATTGAGTAGTGAAATATAACGCGTTAATAGCCAGCAGACAGAGAACTTTATTTAGGCCCTGAGGAACGCTATCGCTCAAGGCGGTAGAGCAGCGGGCCGCTCCCACGTCAGGACGGGTAGGCCGAGCCTCAACGCCGCGTCGCGGGCTCTCTGGACAGCCCTGAGTTGATGCAGAAGTTCTGAGCTCCTGCGCCCAGAGCTTCATTCCTCTTCGGTCGTGCGTTGAGAACCTTGTAATTACGGGCACTGCCAAAGCATGTGATCTAACGTAAAAGCAGCGCCACAATCTGGGCATTTTGGATCAAGGCTTTCAATGAACTGCCTGTAGGGTGACTTTTTTGCTGTTCAATTTCCTAAAAGCCCTTCCTTTTACTCTCGTCATTACTATCAAGTATTCATTAATTAGCATTTCATATTTTGGTAATATCACCACTGCAAAGGAGCATTAATTTAAATTATTTCACTTCTGCCATTCCTTTTCTTTGACTCTGACCCAAACCCTTTTTTGTAGTCTAAAAATGTTGAAACATTATCACTGTGGTACAGGTCTGCAATGTGTCAATGTCGTTACAGCGTGACAATGTCATTACACGGTCTACTGAACGTTTCTTCACGAGATACATAACTTCAAGGACAAGAAGTAACCCAGACGACATATTTCATAGTTTGCCCATTTCTTCTCTATTGATTTTACCTGTGTTCAAAGAGATGCGGCGCGTGCGCACTCACAAACGTATTTTACTAGGGGATATTAATAACTGCTGGAGTATTACGTGCCAAACCGACGATATGATTAGTAGCCCTCGTCCTTCTCCCCCGATTTTCCCGAGGGGAGGGGGCTGCGAGCGCGCCGACCGTAGAAGAAGAGAACGATGAACGATGGCGCGCTCGCAGCTCGCGCTCAGCAGCCGCTGGCAGCTGGCAGTTGCGGCCGGGCATCGCAAGAGTAAAGATGGCTGCTGGTCTGTCTCGGTGTCTTCCCTGGGGGGTTCAGGGCTAGCCGCAGCCCCGAGACCCCTACAGATTATAAGGCACTCCATAGTAGAGGGCTGCGGAAATTTGGAGTTTGGACCATCTGGTGTTCTGTAACGTGCACTGACATAGTACAGTACATGGGCCACTAGCATGTCGCCTCCCTTCAAATGCGATCGCCATGGCCGGAATTGAACCCGCTTCCTTCGGGTCAGCAGTCAAGCACCGTCGTACAAAGTTTTAGTTGGGCGTCCGCAGCAGCTCTGCGCCCTCAGTCTGTCCTTAGAAATGGCTGGGAGCCTGCGTCGCAGAGCTGCTGCGGACGAGCAGCTGAGACTGTGTAATAACGCGTTAACCCTTGGATAGATCTGCTTCTTCAAGGTCTGGCGCTGTAAGGCATATTCGATGTGAGACGAATCTGCCTTTGTAATTTTTAGACGCACATAAGTAAAGTGAGCCCTTTTTTAACCAGACACCGTGATTCCTTAAGAATAAGCGAGCGGCGACTTGACTCCATCGATTTCTCTCCGTTTCATCCGTGCGCCATGCGTGGTCAAAGAAGAAGCTCAGTCGTTCAGACGAAGTAAGTTCTACTCAATCATGGACGGTTTCTCAACTTCCAACAGCGCGTGATTTCTAAAACTGCTGGGTATTTCCATTTTCGATAGGATCTTGCCTGACTTTAAGGGTGACACAAGATGCTATTTAAGACGGCTTTGAAAAATTGAAGGGGTTGACCTACCGCAACCTCCACGGGTTGAAATGGATGCCATTCGAGCCAACATAAAAAGCAATTCTTGAATTGGTATCCTATAAAAGTTCTTTTGCGAAACGCTGCTCCCCTAGGCTACTAGCGTGAAACATGCAGTACGTGCGTCATTCGTCTGTATATTGTTCGCTGAGGCGGTTGGCTCGACGTGGTTCTGATCGTCTGAGCGCCATCTAGGACAACGTTAGCCATTGATTCACTTAACCGGTTTAAATTATGCCATAAAAAAAAGCATACAGTGGCGTGACTTATGCGATGCGGCGCAGTTCCAACGGGACGAAACCTCCCCTCCCCCTGACCGATTTTCCTGCGCCTTTCAACAGCAAACGTCGAGTTACTGCTTTTGAACTCGGAATGCCAGTTGTCACAACATAAGTTAAGTTGGGTGATGTAATACAACTCCTGCGGGCGTCGTGGAAAGTAAACCGATGCTGTAAACTGATCAGTGTCAAGCAAAGAGAGAAAGCACAGACAACGCTCAAACAGTTTCTGAATAGTGCCGACATATAGCTCACTAACATTTGTACACGCACAAAAATCGTTTTTGCACTTCGCCTCCATTCAAATGCGACCTTGGTGCAGGGAGCTGAGCCCGCAACCTATACAGTAGCACAGCTCGACAGTCTTTAGAGGCATACAGGTTCGTTTCCGTGCGCTAGTTGCATAGCCTAGTCGCCATCCGATTAACTAAAACAGTTGTGATATTAATTGCACCAGAAGGAAAAACGCCCGTCTAGCCATCCATCATTATCTTTCTCATTCATATCGCCGCCGCTGCTACGACTGGCTTAGCTGTAGCTTGACGCAAAGCGGGACTAGATGGTTAATGGTCGTCATCTTTCTGAACGGCACTTTATACTGTGAATTGCCTTACTCCACTAGCGAATGCAAGTCCTCTGTAGCGCTCTCTGAAGTGAAAAGCTTCCGTACTATATGAAAGAAGCGCAATCGCGGTATCGTGTCTCCATGACATATAATTGTTAGTCCAAGCTCTTCATTCTGGCAATATATCGAAGCATGGCCTCAAGCGGGTAAATAATGGATTGCTATATTGTCGCTAAAATAATCATTCAAAACTAGGGTCATGTGCCTGTATTCACGAAACTTCTCAATTACTGGGACTACGGTGCCGGTAATTCGTGCCAGCGGTCGCTATGATGACTATATGACTGGCGAAAGTCAATCTAGGACGGCAGTTTCGTGCAAGTTTTTCAGTTATGCTGTCGGAAGCCAGTGCTTGGAAAAAAATACTTAAATATGCATGTTCTCAGCTGACTTATCTTGAAGAATCTCGATTTCGCCAACTTATCCGTCTCTTTTTTTTTTCTCCTTCGCCGTTTTCATACAGCGTCTATACTGTACACGGCCGTGATTCGTGGCAAGGTGGCGCTGCCGTGTGACATCACTCCGCCGTCTGCGGACGACACGGTGGCGCTGGTGCTGTGGTACAAGGACGAAGGTCCCGCGCCCATCTACACGCTGGACGCCCGGCGTGGTCACGTGGACCAGGCGCGCCAGTCGGCCGTGAGCGAGCTGGGTGCCCGAGCCTACTTCAACATGATGAACCGGCCCGCCTTCCTACAGCTCGATCCTGTCGAGGAAGAGGACGCCGGAGAGTATCGCTGCCGCGTCGACTTCCGCAAGGCGCGCTCCGTGAACACCGTCATCAACCTCAAGGTCATCGGTGAGTTGGACATGTACCCCTCTGTGCATGCATACTGACCGTACTCGCGTGGCTTATGGTAAAATGTTTCAGACCGGATATCCTGACTTAAAGCCTGTGGCGTTGTGCTTGCCGAAAATTACGTCGCGGGTTTGATTCCTGGTCGCGGCAGCCACCGCTTGATCTAGGCAAAATATTGCCACAAGGTAGCAGTGAGGCAGTGGCACAGTGGCACAACAATATAAATAAATGGCTCATGTACTATACATATTGTTACGTAAAATGACACGAGGCGTGACTATTTACAAGTGTATTTACACTGATGTGCACAGCATCGATCAAGATGGAGGACAGCACCCACAGCAGACAGACAGGCCAGTCCTCTTTGTCGTCTTCTGTACGCAGAATGTCTGGCTCTTGATGGGTTAGCTACGTAGCAATATAGTCGGATACAACTAAGTCCGGAGAGGACCCGCCGTACGAAGCGCGGCAAACGATCGCCTCCGCGACTACAGGAATGGTCCCGCGACTAAGACATGTTCTCCGAATTCAGGGTGACGGGCCGTATGGTTCATGACATCAATCTGGAATGCGTACCCATTGTTGCAGGCTTGTGTGCGTCCGCCCTCAAAAAGGAAACATGGCGGACTTCTAAAGACGTATCCGACTATATAGGTATGTACGGGTGTGCGTTAAAAACTCCTTGATTGTCGAAATTAAATCAGACCCCTTCATGGACTATGGCGCACCTCAAAAGTCTTCGGGTTGTTCTTAACGTTACAGCTCGCCATTAATTGTTTAATTGTGGTCCATCGGGTGACAATGCGAAAATTCGGTACAAGCTCCGCTGAGGAAGCAGTACCGCGCACGTCCTCCGTGCATATGTGTCAAAAAGACAGTCTGTGACGAGTTAGAATGCTGTGGTATGTACACCTCGATATACCTGAGGGAATGTGAACAGACGAGTGAGTTTACTTAAAGTTCGCTAATTTCCGTGACATCACGGTGGCCGGGAACTTTCAAAATTGTCGTCTTTCGGGAAATACGTTATGGGACGCAAAGGCACACGGGACGCGTTTAGTGTATTCTTCTGTGGGTGGAGCTTTTACTGAGTCGTTTAACTGATCAACAAACACAGAATTTATGGCTGAGCAAATAAGTATTTCCTGCACCGAAGTATGCCCGACGCTGAAAGTGATATATGTCACTACAGACACTTTCCATCGCGTTTCCAAGAGGTGGGCATTAACGCATTCACTAGTTCTGAACGCTGGAGATTGGGATACGAAAAAATTCCAGCGCCGTGTATGGTACGCAAAACCAACCTCGCAAAGGCGACGGAAGCTGTAATGTATTCAATGTCCGGCGTGAGGTACTGGTTTCCCGACAAATCGTAACTTTCTACGAAACCAAACTACTTGGTGCTTCGAAGCGTAAGAAAAAAATAAAAGAAAAAACTGAAAGCTGCACATAGGCACGCGCGCTGCCGTCAACACAAGTAAATATTAGCCAAAGGTTACAATATTCTAGGAATCTATCTTCATTCAGCGCACTCATTGACGGATTCGCCGACGACTAGTGATGTCAAGTTGCTGAAAGTACCTGGCCTTCAACATTCTCGCTTGGAAAGAAATACTTGCATCCAACAAACCGGGGTTCCAGCTTCGGGCCATAAATAGTGCCAGGGAGGTGGCTGACAGGCATGGTCTGGCTGATTGCCTTCCCCTTACAGATGACTCTGTAGAGTCAATAAGTGTTTTGAACCATCATCCCTCTACGGTATTCGCAAACACATTCGTATGCAACACGTAACTGCACCAGCCACTCGCGTGCATTAAAGAACTTGCCGCTCCTATTACGCATATGAAATCTTAAAAAATATGCGATTTTCTTTTTTCTGTCTCAACCTGACTGTCTCGGCTTGGGAGCTCTCTCTTTCTAATTTAACGCGCAAACATACCCATCTGCGAATGCTGTGCTTGAGCCAAGCATTACTTCATCTATCTATCCTTTGTCTTACCTATCCTTTGCATAGGAAAACGCATACGCGTAGAACTGGCTGCGAGCACTTGATATATTAACCTTTCCCTGTTTGATATTCGTCAAGTAACGGTGCAAAAGAACTTTCGCGCATAAGATTAAGCTCGTAATCATAAATTAAAGTGCGGGCCTTCGAAACATTTCTTCGTACTCGATATAATGCCCAGCGTAATGACAAGGACTAGGAAGGAGGCAACGCCAGCAGCAACGTGAAATTTGCATGCACATTTAGCCACGCATCTGCACGCGCCAGGCTTCATCAGTCATTCCTTATGCCTCGCGCAGCGTATATTGAAGAAGAGCGCCCATGGCTTTGTTTTTCATCGAGACAAAATACCGTGCTATGCGATGCAGGAGCCTTAACGAGCAGTGCTACCCGAGGCTAGTAATTATTAAGAATAAACAGAATACTGTTTCGGTGTATAGTCGTCCCATGCTTCTTATAGCAGTGTCATTTTGTTCATTTAATTCTCAAAAAATCTCATTATTAGGCACATTTGTTTAATCTCATTTAACTCGCCTTGTTAGAAGTGGAGTTCATGCGCGTAATTAGTACCTTCTTGCAAAGTTTAAAAAGTGGGAGGAAATGAAGTATAGAGGGCGCCCGTTAGTCTAAGCCATCTTCTTTACAGAAAAAAAATGACAAAAATATATAACCAAAACGCTCGATACTTTTTCATGTCATCACGAGATAATTACCGAACTTGCAAACATACGCTTTATTCTATTAATCTATGCTCCTTTAGTAACATACCGAAAAAGAAAAGAAAACTGCGGGCTTCTCCAGTACTTCCGGTTTTGATCTGTTACTGCGACGGGAGCAGACTCGGCCCATCGAGCACCTCCATATATCTAAATAACTTTTTCTTTACTTTTTTTTTTCAGATTTAGGCAACGACGTTTTTGCCACTGACGGTGCATTATGACGCGGCCTTCGCAATGTACATGACTTCGGGTCGAGATTTCAAAAGGTTTTGAACGTTGAACAAACTAGCAGCAGCTCAGAAACATCGAGAAAGAGAGAGAAGTGAAATGGAAAAGGCAGGGTGATTATCCTGGTAGTAATGACCTGGTTTGCTACCCTGCACAGAGGTGGGAAAATAAGGGTTGGAAAGAGGACAGAGAGAGGGATAAAATAAAAACAAAAAAATTGGGGGACGCTTAAGCTTCGCCTTTAAGAGTTGAACGCGATAGCGATATCCGGCCCCATCCTCATCGTGCTCTGTTTCGCTTGTCATTATGTTCAGTCGCCCGGTCACACACACACACACACACACACACACACACACACACACACACACACACACACACACACACACACACACACACACACACACACACACACACACACACACACACACACACACACACACACACACACACACACACACACACACACACACACACACACACACACACACACACACACACACACACACACACACACACACACACACACACACACACACACACACACACACACACACACACACACACACACACACACACACACACACACACACACACACACACACACACACACACACACACACACACACACACACACACACACACACACACACACACACACACACACACACACACACACACACACACACACACACACACACACACACACACACACACACACACACACACACACACACACACACACACACACACACACACACACACACACACACACACACACACACACACACACACACACACGCGCGCGCGCGCGCGCGCGCGCGCGCACTCGACATTATCCCTTACATATCTCTAAGGCATTATGTGCGCTTTGTTGATGCTGCATGTGGCTGATGACGATGAAAAATTATGAATGAGAAATTTGCAGTGGGTGGGAAGCTTTAAACCGCACACTCGTTGCACAATTAGCATTGTGTGACGCCTGGTTGTTATTTTACTCTTCTGCCACGCTATATTACACATGTTAACGCGATTCCTTGCGAGACATGACACCTGTATAGGGTCTCTTTGCAAAGGTGTTTCAAGCCCAAGCGTGGTTCTGTCATAGAATACACGACTGCCACACTGAGTGCCCGGGTTCAAATCCCATCCGATACAGTGTATTCTTTTCTCGTTTCTTTTATTTTTTTTTTTTTTCTTATTTCGCGCTGTAGTGGTTACGTACAAAGGCGGGGGTGGCGGCGGACAGCTACCCCACTGCCGTTATGGTCTGGTAACAGCTTTAGCTGTAAAATGCATAGATGCACACGCATGCAGGACGTTCCAGTCAGAGTTGTTCTGATAGACCGGTTGAACGCAGAAACTCATTACATACACGTATGAACACAAACATGTCCAACAAACGAAGCATGCGTAGACGGGGATGCAAGGAGAAGCAAGGTTAATAAGGCGTGTGGCCGGTTTGTCACCTTGAAGAAAGATGGAATGACTCAAGGGGGTCAAACGAGAGAGAGAGAGAGAGCGAGAGAGGAGGAGGAGGAGGAGGAGGATGAGGAGGGGGAGGGGGTAAAGTAGAGCACTGTTAAACTATACGTGAATGTAATTAACTTAAAGAATGAAAATATTCTTAAAGCACAGCTCAGCTAATCACACACAACTTAAAGACTTCGTAAAAATTACTGAACGCAATCGCAAAAAAACGTTTGTAACGCTGTCAAAGCCTACTTATGGCGTAAGGAGTTTAGATAAAAGCGTAATACAAAACAGTAAAGATCAGATTAGTTTTGAAGGAGAGGGAGAATGTGCGTGTATGTGCATGCGCGCGTGCGTACACGCTCAAAGTACGTGGAAGGGAGGACACAAATCTATTCTTGATGAGAACCTCAGCGACAACCTGAAATAATCTTTTGGCGCCATTTTCTCATGTCTGTCTTTATTTTTCAACGTGGGACAGTAATCATGGCATCGTACGGCTGCACTCTTTTGAGGTGTCATGAGTCCTGCTGGCTGTTGCAGATATTTTCGGTAACGTAGACACGAATGTTTCCCAGCGAAAAAAAAACTATACACGTGACTAGAAAAGAAAGAAGTATTGAAGGAAAAGGGGAGTGAAATGAAGGCATATCGTACGTGTCCAGAAACGTCAATATTTATTTTTCTGTCTCCGGTAATGGGCGTCCTGTTTTCGAGTTGGCCACGAAAGTGCTGTCAGAAATAAAATAAAAAAAGAAACAGACAACATAGCGTTAACGGTGCACAGGACTAAACCTCACAGCCTATATACAAAGGCATAAAAATTTTATCGAGTCCTCACAAGCCCTACAAAAACAATCGAGCTATTGTGAGCAGGCTCGCATGGCAAAACGTCAAGTGGCGTCGTCCGGCTGTCAGATCTGCGCCGCAGAAAAAAAAATCTATATATCGCTCTCCTCTTCCATAAATGTCAAAACAAAGAAACGGGCTTCTATTTCACTTCGTCTTGTCGGCCTGTCACTTTCAGGCGCCACGGTCTCCCACTTGATGAGGGAAATAGTAAAGAATGTATTGTTTTCATTTCTGCCGCAAACCCTTCACAAAGCCGGGTTGCGCAATACAAGACGTGGTCTCCTATCCTCCATTGCAGCAGACCAGTTGTATGTGACAGCCGGCCAATGAATCGAAATGAGCGTTATCTCAAAATGAGGGATCAAACTGTTGTGACCTCAGAAGAAAAGCGATCAGCTCATTATGCCACCTTTGCATATGTGTTTCATTCGCGAAGGCGTTGTCACGAGGTATCGGAACGGATTACATACCTACAGGATTTTCGCGGGACCGAAAACACCACTGAACACGTCCTGTGAGCTTGCACCCACCGGCAACCTCTTCAGATAACGCTAAACCGACTGCACTCGAAATCGTTTTCTGAAGCAAACATTCTAGGACCGTGGCCGTATGAGTCGATGGCTCAAGAAAGAAATGGCTCAAGAGTGTGCTTAAAGTCGACGGGTCTGTGCTATTTTTCGTAGACTTCACTTACTTCTCCGTGTGCGCTCGTCGTGAGAACTGTAAGTCGCGGGTTCGATACCGGTCGCGGCGGTCGCATTTTGATAGAGACGAAATGATAGAAGGCCCGTGTACCATTCGGTTTCAGTGCACGTTAAAGAACACCATATGGACAAAATTTACAGAGCTCTCCTATACGAAGTGCCTCATAATGATATCGTGGTCTTGGCACGCAAAACACCGGATGTTATTATTACTCATTAGTATTGTCTCTCTTCTCTCTTCAGTTCTACCGGTCTTTTCATCGCTTAATTCATCTCTCACAGTGCAGGTTAACAAACCGAACGCGTGCCAGGCTAACCTATCTGCCATTTCTTGATTCTCTCTCTCTCTCTCCCCCTTCAAAACGGCCCGGAAAAACTTACACCGACTCTGTTTGATCTTCATGTCCATCTGCCCTAATGCACTGCTTTACATCAGCTGATGCTATCTGTCGGATGATTTTACATAATGGCCTAATGGATGACTGGTAAGGCCCTTAACGTCGGTGCAGTCTGATTCTGCCTAAGTGCCTCCAGGTCGCCACTTTTCGCAAGTTCAGCCAGCTTCCTCTCATTTTTATTACGCAATCCGTGACTTATCGCAAGTGCTGACTATTCGCTGTCCCTTCTTTCTTTTTTATATCTTCCTTCGGAGCATCCTTGCGACAGCCATGCTCGTGTCACTTGCGTAATCTGGTGCGGAACTGGAACCTCCCGGGACCGTCTACGAAGCCCCTCCGGCCACTTCCGTAATCAAGAACTGCGTCTCGCTAATTAACTCGACCTCGTCGGCTGCGATCAATACGGGCACGAATACGTAACAAACAGCAAGTGGAAGCGAGACACACTAATGCATTGGAATAAATGTCCTCTAGTTAGCGGCATCGTAAGTACGACGGTCGTAGCGGTATCTACATAGCGACCTGTGTTTCATCATCATTCGTGTAGTGTTCTGCGAAAAAGATGAAAACAGAGAAGACGATGTGGACCTTTAAGGTTAACCATCACGAAGAAGGCTTCCCGTTCGCCGTCTCGCGTGAATCGGATGGAGAAATAAGGTTAGAATAAAAAGAAGAGGGGAGAGCGAAGTGAGGCTGGGACAAAAGTTACTTACAGTGACTATGAAAAGGAGCTCACACCCATACCAATGTACTAGCAAAAATTCATTGGTTTTTCTGTATCTATTTCGCGCTCAAACCGTCATATATGCGGTGATATCTTTCAATATTTTGCTTTCCTCCCAACAAGTAAGAACTATTATTTAGCTAACGTAGTACCCCCTAAACCCTGCAGGAAAAGGATAATAAACTACTTTTAGACTGTGGTTTATATGTATATGGGCACCCTGCAGAACAAATAAAGGATAGCGGAAGAATACTGCGTCGTATTTTACGCCTCAGGCGTATTGTTCCATTTTTACTTGCAGCAGTTCGCAACTTCATCAGCTTCTCTTTTTTTTTACATGTCATAGTTCATTGATATAAGATGAAAACATATCTGTAAAGATTACGCTTCCAGTAACGCACACGCCTTTGCATATGTGACAAGCGGTATTAAACGAATGCCTTCATATAACGACTAAACATGATGTTGCTGGATTTCCCTCGAGAAAACACTACATCACTACTTTTTTTTTTGTCTTCCTTTCTTCCATTCTCGAGATATCTGAGTTTCGAGAGCTAGAAAGTCAGGCGCGGGAAGCGCCTGTTATTCATATAACTACGCACTAAGCTTCCTCGCGCGAGTAACGTTCCTGTTCAGATAATCAGTCAACCCGAACAAGACGAATGTCTCTAAATGTTCCATGCGATTTCTTTTTGTACTCTTTACATACAAATGAGTCCAAACTAAAAAAAGAAGCACGGCATACTTAGCCAAATTTGGTAGGAAAGCATACTTCGCGAATCGTAACGTGAATCAACCAAATGGTTAAAGATAACAGTACAAAAAGCAGGAAGGGGGGGGGGGGAGAGGCCGACAAATCACGCAGACTACAAATCGCATGGAGGTCTTCATGACTTCTGTTTCCCATCTTTCATATTTCTGTTTTTGTTTTGGTGCTAACCCCGCCCCCCCCCTTTTTTTGTGTGTGTTTTCTGAACATAGACCATTCTACATTATGCTTTCCACTCACTCCCTCTCACTCAAGAAAAGAACGTGAATATTTTGTCTTGCTTTCTTTCATTCTCTTTTAGATTTTGCAAAGATCGATTTATCTTGACACGCTCGTTATCTCCCATCGCTAGCAAGGCCGTCAAACGCATTTATTAACAACGCCGCCTCCATTGTCGTGCGGCCGGAGCCGGTTCGTGTTTTGGCGCAAGTATACACAATGCCTCGCTGGGTGCATAACAAATAACGCGAGCGAAACGAACGCAGAACAGGAACGGCATTCGACTTGGAATTGTCCGGACATATGGGGGGAAAAAAGCGAGGAGAAGAAAGGAGGGCATGCTCGAAAGCCGAACGAGCCATCGGGCTCCGACGATATGCGGCGTGTCTGTCACGCCTAACTGCTCTCGCTCCGAAGGCGAAGAGCGTGGAGAGAAACGAGGGCTGGGAAAGAGGAATCATCTCGGCCGTAATTGATGATGACTGGCATACATGCTCAGCAGAACCGCGCCGTCTTCGCTTCCTGGCCCCGCCGGCCGCAAACAAGGAGAAGAAAAAGCATATCTCGATCATTAAGGTCGTACGCCTCCCTCCATACCGCTAAGCGCCGTCCCTAGCTCCTTGTTCTTCTTCTTCGTCGATGCTTTCTCCGTTCGCTTCTTTTGTATATCAACGCATGCACCACCGTGGTTTGCGTTAAGAAAACATATACGTACGTTATGTGTGTGTGTTTGTGCGCGTTCTTTTTTTTTTTGCGATGAAACGCCAACAGAATGTCAGTATAAGGGGGGAGTGTGAGTGGCTGCGATATAGGCGGAGCCCACGACGTGCCGCAGAAGGCTGCTGTTATTGCAAGTTTCCCTCCGTTGCCCTCGCTTTAACGATCTGCACCGCTGTAGGACGTGCTTTTGTGGAAGGCCCAGCAGTCTTCGTCGTCTAGCCGCTGCCTCTCTCTCTCTCTCTCTGTTCTCTTCCTCTCAACAATCGCCGGGGCCATTGTGCTGCTTGGTCATTTTCTTTTCTCCTACGAGTCCTTTGTGACGTTGGAAAAACTCGCAAATCTTGTCAAAATTGCATTTTTTTTTCTACGTCTTATACTACTTCTTCTTTCTCTCTCTCTTTCTCTATCTTTGAAGACTTCCTGGTGCGGCCTTGCAGCCAACATCCTTTTACACGTCCCCCCTTTCTCTCTTTTCCCGCTCCCATAATTTGTCGTCCGTTGAAAGGCCAGGGCAAACTGCTTCCGTAATTTGCTCGTCGCTGTCCTCTCCTCGGCAGAGATTTCTCTTCTCCTTTGATTTCATCTATTTAAGCTTCCCGGTTTTCGTTTCACTTTTTGAAGAGGCTTCCCATCCTGCTACCATTATGCGCCAACCATACTCTTAAAAAAATAGCTCCCCTTTTAGTTTTATACGCGTTCACTACCAAGGTATCTCATCTTCCTGCGATCCCTTCTTTCCTTTTGTCGCTACCGGCCTCACGCGCACCCAGTCTGAACACTTGTGTATCAAATCATCCTTGCGTGCGTATACACAGAACGCTACGTTTCCCGCTGTCTTTCCTATATGAGTTGGGTTCCCCGCCTGATTCGCTTTCGACTCCACCGCGGAGCAAGCTCCCCACGGGGCTGAAATCGGCCTGGGCGTTTCCGGAAAACGATCTAAGGCGAACACGAAAAAAATCACACCATCTCCCGCAAAGGGGACCATGAGGCGATGCGAAGCAGCGTTTCGGTATGTAGAGCCCGCGTTTCAGAGGGGGAGTGGAAAGGAGAGGGGAGAGAGGGGAAGGGGAGAGGGTGAGGGGAACTTGGAGGAGAAATGAGAAGTGTAGCGGGGGAGGGGAGTGGGGTGTGGAGGGGGAGAGGAGGTGTGTGGAGAGGGCTTGCGCATGCGCAGTCAGGATGGTCACGCCGCACACCACCACCACCGGATTGAACTCCGCTATAACGATGCTTCACATCTATAAGTGGATGCGCAAGATCGGCAAGCGGTGCGGATACCAATCTTATCTCCCGCGTAAGACTGATGTCACAAGAGAAAAACGTATTCGCCAAATTAGTAGAGAACGCGAGAAAAATGAGCCTGCACCCTGCTGGTCGCACGTACATGCGGGTGTAGAAAGAGATGGCAGCTCGAATGGGTAGCGTTGCGTGCGCGTGCGCGGACAATGTATTGCCTCCGCAAGCGCTCCAGCGCCACGTCATTAGCCTGGTATTTGCGCCTTGGCTAAACAATTTTTTTTCCTCTTCATCCTCTCATTCTCTTCGCAGTAGGGAGGCCATCGTCGCTCAGCGCGAGCAAGAGAAAAAAGCCCCTGACGGCGAGCCCCACGCGTTACGGGGCAAAATGAGATTTTTTCGCACCGCTGGTCCTGGCGGCCAAGAATTTTTCCGCGCAGGATAGGAACGAGGTTGAAGGGGGAAAGAAGATGCAGAAGGGAACGTCGGGAGCGAGAAGAGGACCGTTAAGGGAAGGAAAGGGAAGAGGTGGGAACAGGAATGGCGGAGGTTCTCATGGTTCCGCAGCGGCCACACCGAGCGCCGCGGTCGGCCCCGCTACGACTGCATGCGGTGCCCCCATCCCTGTACAACGGTGGCCGTGGCAGGCCTTGCGGATATGTAGCGCCCGCTTCCTCCGTTGCAGCGCGGCGTTGGGGCGTGAGGGCTTCTTTCGCTCGCTCGTTCAAAGAGGTTCCGCGGTGCTGCGACGTCGCCGTCGAGGTGAGAACGGTAATTAAATTGAGCCCAGTGCGCACCGCTGCACCGGGCGCACACCCTCGCACGAGCTCGCGCACTGAACGCATGCGCCGTTCCAGCGTCACATTCGTACTTCACGTTCCACTACTTATTTTTTATCCTTCGGTACTACGTATTTCCCGGGAAACGCGGATAGCGGGTGGCAGCGTTTTTCCCAGGTTTTTCTGGCACCCCCGTTGAACTTCTCAGTGGAAAAGTGGTGACGCAGCAGCATCAACAACAGCGGTATAGCAGCGGCCGCACCCGCATCCTCGCATTCGCAGTCAACTTAGACATGTACCTTCCAGTTCACTGTTCCCCGAGGGCTTTGTGAAACGAAATATATACGTACAAAACTGAAAGAAGGGAGCCGAGCGTCGAAGGAGGTGGCGCAAAACCAACCGAGGCGCACCTTATACGCCCGGCGAATTTTCGCGAGTTAAGACGCAGGCGAAGTGAAGGGGAGAGCGTGCGACGCCAGCTGCGATTAGTTATTCAGAACAACTTTTTCTGTGTTCGCTGGATAAAGTGACGCAGTTTGCTTCTCGGCGTGCATTGTATCTGCGAGCAATGCCCTGTGGGACAATTTTCTCGCCCATACAATTGCCTGCTTCGCTTCACTGCCTACCGAAGCGCCACTATTCTAAAATGCGTCGTCGCTGGTACAGGAGGGAACTGAGGGGGGCGCCATGAAGAAAAAATGGACGATCAACACAGCGTACGACTCCCCTAATAGGCATCACACCGAGCTTCCTGTCACAGGCGAGAGAGGGAGACACGCAGCCGATCATTTAAAAGGCTGGGCTATGGGCGATGTACTATCGGCGTCAAATGAAACCCGAACACCGGCAAGCCTTTGTATGGTATAGTTGGTATAGTACAAAGGGGTGGGAAAGGGAAGTGAGCATGAGAAGGAGAGATGTGATTGTGAGGAGGAGGGAAAGGAGGAGGGAAAAGAGTAAAACGTAGCACAGAGAGATTGACAAAGAGGGAAATAGAAAGAAGGAAATGCAGAAAGAAAAAGAAAGAGAGACAGGGAAAACGTCAACGAAAGAGAGAGAAAGAAGTAGACAGAGAAAAAGAAAGATAGAAAGAAAGAGGAAGCAAGCGTCGTGTCGTCTAGCGACCGGATACCGCACCGCCTGGGCAAGCCGCGCATGCGCAGCAGCTAAGCCACGCCCACCGACGGAGACATCGCGCGCAGCTCCGCTTTATAGTGCATAGCCTCTCTACGTAATCCCGAGGAGGGAGCCGCTCATCTCGAATCTAGACGTGTCGGTCGACGGGGAGTACGAGCGGCGAAGGGTCCGTGCTTCGCTCTGCCAAGCTTTGCGCGACTTAGTGGCAACTGCGAGCAACTTTTTTTAACAGGAAGTTCTACAATTATAAAACACACATTCGTTCATTTCTTTACTCCACGTTGGTTGAATGCAGTGCTGGGCAGTATCGAAGATACATGTATCTTCGATACTATCTTAGATACTCTTTGTGTATCTTGTATCTGTATCGCGATACGTCTCGCGAAACAAGTATCTGTATCTGTATTTCCGATACATTGTAGAATGTATCGTGTATCTTAAGATACAAGATACTGTGGTCGCACCGCCACCGTGCGAAGCAATAAACGTTGGCCGAGCTCCACTTCTCAAGCTGATACTGCTGCCACTAAGTCACCAGAATTAAACTAAGGGCAGCTACATTATTTTACCTTTACGCAAGAGGATAGGCGATAAGCTCTGAGCGTCCCTATATATATTGGTTGAGCAGAGTTATTAGATGGCGCTCGCGTCGTCTCGACAGACAGGCGCGCGATCGTCTGCGCCCAGCGGAATTTTTGTTTAATCGTTTATTTTATTTTTTATGTTTTGTCAGTGCCATTACACTTGGCACTTAGCCACTCTCCTGTGCCGCGTACTAGAATGCGTGCGGCGCCTTTCGCACACATGCTGATGACGCTGAAGAGTCATTATCGAAGTTCCGCTTGTGTGGTGCTTCGTTACGAAGTCTGAGGAATGCAAGAATGGCGGGTTGCTTTGCCTCTCGTGGCTTTCACACATTGACGATTTTAAGGATCTCGTGGATGTAAGTCTGCGTTACATGCAATGAGATTGACTTATATGCAAATAAGATTCTGAAAGTTATAGCACCAACGGTACCGATGCTGGATTTAACAGAACAAGCATTCAACTAACAGACGCTATCTTGGCGTACGTCTGTTTTTCTTTTATTTAGAGAGTTTTAAAATTGTAAGTTGATTGTTAGCAGAAGTTCTTTCTTAGCTGTCCTCCTTTTCCATCCCATACATTACCTATGTCTCTGTATTGTTTTTTTCTGCCGGTCTGCTTACTGCAATATGCCTTTAACGTGCTGCCAAGGTAAGCTCTCTGGTTCATTCCTAGTTTTAACTTTCTGCGTCATTTCTGCTACTGTTCTTCTTCAAGTGGTATATAAGTTTAAATACTTATATTCCACTTGAATTTACTGTTATGTAAAGGTGATGTTGAGAACAAATATATAATAATCTGGGCGCGCCTGGAGTATACAGTAACGATAATTCTGCTTACTGCTACGTAAAATAGCAAAATTGACTTTTCGCAAAGGTATTGGAGAAACAGTGTTATAAGAAATGTTCCGATTTTCTCATTAGCGTCCCAAAGAGTCGTTTTACGTACGCCATTTTCCATGGGCACTGAATTTAATTATCGTAGCTGTTAGGGGTTACCCTCCGCGGTGGTCCAGTGTTTATGGCACTTGAGTGCTGGCCCTAAGTTCTGGTAGCCGGATTTCGATGAAGGGAAAATGGTAGAGGCCCGTGTGCTTATGTGTAGGTTTTAGAACCCCAGGTGGACAATGTCTCCGAAGCCCTCCATACAACGTCTTTCATAATCATATTGTGGTTTTTCGACTTAAGACGCAACAGTTATTATTAGCTCTTGGGGGTGCTTCCTGTATCGTGTTTCTATACTTATTCGCTGTGTTTGATACGGAACCGCTTTTCAACTTTATACTTAGATATATTTGTTTTCGTTGCTCGGCTTCCCTAAATTCTTTTACTGTTGCTAATCATCAGGTAATCGGATCTATAAGTGGCAATAGTGTTAATAGCGACGGTGTCCTGCAGCGCTTTGCGCAACTATACAATACGTCTGAAACGTTTCTCGACTGCTCTTGTTCTTGGTGACGTAAACCTGTCCGGTGATCCCTTATTGCGAAAACCATAATATGTTTACGGGCAAGGAAAACTCCAAAGTGGTATTTGCACCATCGTGCGGAGGTTTCTTACTGAAGTTCATATGGTTAGTTGATAACCCGCTCGCTTGTCAGCAAGCAGAGCAGCAACTCCCATCCATTACAAAAGCTATTAGCAAGGACCGCTATCAGCGAAATGTATAAAGAGCCATCATGTTAATCAGCTAAAACAAAGACAATATGTTGTTTCGGAATTACAGATATCTACCCTGAACAAGAAGTACAAAACTTTTGAGATACTAACAAAAGTTATCATTCAAATGAAACACAATTTATCGCACGTAATAAATTTTCAAGCGAACATTTATGTACGTAAGCGTTTAATGCTGCATTATATAGATATATATTAACAAATTTGAGAATGTATCGAAGTATCTTAAGATACAATTGGAATGTATCGTAACGGATACAATCAGTGTTGCAGTATCTTGTATCTGTATCTCAAATACTTCTTGCTTGAGTATCTTGTATCGTATCGCGATACAAGTTCAAAGTATCTTTGCCCAGCCCTGGTTGAATGAAACCCATAAAGAAAAAATATGTTATCTAAAAAACCAAATCACTCCAGAAGAATGCTCCATGTTTTATTTAGTTTCGCCGTGAACGGCATTTTTACTTAGTTGCAACGTTTGCAATAATTGCCTTGGCTCTTGCTATTCCCAGCGTAACGTCGAATCTACGAAGTTTCTTTTAAGGCGAGAGCCTTAAGTGTGTCTTTGAGCGTCGCCCTGAGCGAAATACGGCAGGTGATTGAATTCAACTGGTACAAAAAAAAAACAAAAAACACGTGATCTACGTCACTAATGACATAGCAGAAGTTCGTGACGCCATTACGTGACGTCACACTATAACGTCATCATGGCATCTTAGCTTGTTTCAAGGCGGGCCGATCCCGGAGGCCCTGCAACACCACATGAGGTGTATAAAGCCTCAGGGGGTGGGTGGAGGCGATAGGAATAATGCAATTGACTGAGAAAGTCCAGGTAATTCAATGTGTATCTTTCACACTGCGGCTCACTATGTTTTCTGAAGAAGATTAGACCCCCATTGTATAACTTCATGCATTACCAAATGTACGTAGCGGGTATTAGCGAGGTACATAAAAGAAATGAACACGACACAGACGTAGAGATAGGTAGGCGCTAACGAAGTGTGCAGCATACCTTTTAAATGCGAAGCATTTCTTAGCGAACCTTTGGCACTTTGAGCGTTTCTATCTACGTATCTATCTATCTATATATCTATCTATCTAGCCGCCTACGTCTGGGTGCTCTCATGATCGCCTCCTTAACTTGGTGTAGACCAAAATTGGCATGGGTGGGTAAGAGGGTTTGACGAATATGACTGTCGGGTCATGACATGAATATCGTGAAAATCCTATCGCTTGCGTCATCAAACCCTTTCCACTAGACACGTGTGGCACATACCCCTTTACTACGGGCCGCGGTGTACGGGTATGCGCCACAGGTGATTGACAGTTTATATCTACCCAGGAACGGCGAGAACAGACATTGGTAACTGAAATGCTAGAGAGGAAAACCAGAATTGGCAGCGTTGACTCGACGAATGGAAAGAATGAAAATTAGGATCCCAGCAGGAATCGAACCCAAGCATTCTGCTTGGCAATCAGGTATTCTACCACTAAGCCACGCCAGGTCTATCAACTGGTTTGGAAAACAGCCTACGCAGGCGTAATAACGGTGCAGCGTCAATTGTGGTAGTGGTGCTTGCTATCTAATTTTACAAGAAAGCAATGAACACTGCATGATACTCCTACGATGAGTACTCCTGCGATAAAGGCGTCATATCGGATTAACATCTGTGGTTCCAGCGTTGGCTCCGCTTTTATAGCAGTCTAATAAACATTACGCTTGTATTCCTATGATTCAGCAAGCTATATTGAAGCATTGCTCGATCCCGGAGGAATGCATTAACGAAAGTTACACATATGATATTCACATCACCGCGCCGTAAAGTGCACTGTCAAAGTGAACTGCGCCGTAAAGTGAACTGTCAAAAACTTCTTGCACACATGCACACGGGTTCGTAAAACGTGCGTGCGTGCGTTCTCGTGAAACGTGCGTGCGTTCTCGGGACACGTATAAGCACTAGATATCAGCTTACGGCTTCTGGTGTTGGTGATACCCACGTTGCCATTGGTGGCGTTACCCAACCGTAAACAACAGGTTATATAACGCATATGCGGCTCTTCAACATATATGTGTGCGTATAAAATTTATACAAATCTGTAGCGTCATTTTGTAACCTGTCGCTCAGTAAAAAAAAAAAAAATCTTACGCCACAGTCACCTTTCCTTTGCATGCTTCGCATAACATCGACTCCCACGGTACGTGGGATCTGCCCGATTTTTTCCTCTTACCATGATTAACCACGTTTTTCTCTATTGAGCAACTTCATTCCACCTGCTAGACTTACATCCATAAGACATCATTACGACGTCTACGATATCTAGCGATGTCCGATTTTCATAGACTATTGCATTCCTTCTATATGCTGTTGCCAGTAATTTTTAAAACTTGTTTTGAGCTTTGCATCTGCACTTGTTACGCTCAGCTTCTGCGGGCCCCGCCACGGTGGTCTAGTGGTTATGGCGCTCGACTGCTGACCCGAAGGTCGCGGGATCGAATCCCGGCCGCGGCAGCTGCATTTTCGATGGAGGCGAAAATGTTTGAGGCCCGTGTACTTAGATTTAGGTGCACGTTAAAGAACCCCAGGTGGTCAAAATTTCCGGAGCTCTCCACTACGGCGTCTGTCATAATCATATGGTGGTTTTGGGACGTTAAACCCCAGATACTACTACTACTACAGCTTCTGCGGTAGTCATTTGTGGCTGTGGTAAGTTGAAACGAATAAATAAATATTATTGATGCGTATTCTTGCAATGAAGCAAGAATGACTAGAATTACTCATCTATAGTAAGGGATGACACGACAAAGACAAGGAGGGATGAGTTAAGAAAATGAAACAGCCTGCGTGTGTACCTTAACTCCAGTCTATGTCCCAGCGAGGGTAACTACCACTGAAAACTGCAAACCCGTCGAGTCCAGAAAAAGGGGCAACAAAATCCGGCACGGTATTCGGAAGAGTTTTCCTCGAAGAGTGATTTTTATTTCCTATTTAAGCAACGCCTCCGCTAATTCGCCTCCAGATCTTTGAGTGGCGTCCTCTCGTGTGTGACGTCAGAGAGAGGACTCGTATGCCGCTCTTCGCGCGCGCGCTCGCTACGCGAAGGCTGCTCGACGCTGCCGGCCAGTCTGTCCTGCTCGAGTTATTGAAACATTAGTGGGCAAGTTCATAAAGCAATTTGTACTGAATGCTCAAGCAAAATGCACAACGAAATCGAGCGGAGTTGCCGTCAGGAGCACGTTCAGTGTCGATTGCTCGCGCTGTCGTCTGCTAGCCATCAATGTGTACACTGCATGTATGGCGACGATTTCTTTTCGCTACTGTTCTAGGGTCGTGGCGCATTCGACTTTCCGGCCCGTTTTCGATCACTGACTTCAGCGTTCGGGCTTCGGCTTACGTTTTTGCGTTAAAGCGCAATATATGCATACCGCGCGCTGCGCACGTTCGGTTGCCAAGCCTGCTCCTTCGATACAGTTCCTTTGTTCGGAGGATCAAGCGCATGAGAAACGACGTGTGATGTCACTGAAATAAATTAAATGGTTGCTACACGCAACAACCTTTGAGTAAATCCAAGATTTGAGCAGCTGCTGTGTAAGCGCGTCGTAAGTACTTGAAATTTAAACAAGAAATAAAAAGGTTGATAGCACGAGTCAAAAGGGGATGAAATATTGATAGGTTGTGCGGAGTTTTTTTTGTTTTTTTTTAATGCAACATGTTCTAATCCCTACCTTAATAAATCGACGTTGTCTGACTCGTTCGTAGTCGTCCGAAAGTATGCTGAAAATAATTAGTGTAACCATACTAACTTAGATAAACGCAAAGCTTTGCTATGGGAAAGTCGTAATAAGATGTATTTGCAGTAAAATAGTGTAAATCACTCTCATCGAATCCTGATAGGGCGTGGTGCGATCACTGTACTAAAATGACTCACAGTGTCCCTTATGCATTTTCCTAAGATGAGTCGAAGGCGAAAGCCATCCTTTTCTTTTTCTTCAGTCGATGTATTGTTCCTTCTCCGCCCCCCTCCGAATGCTTTCTGGACGTAACGTGGTTTTGGACTGCCTCAAGGATAGAAGGCATTGCAAACTTTCTACACATCACCTGATTTTCCATTGCCTCCGTGATCGGCCCACCGATCACGGAGGCAATGCAAAACCAGGTGATGTCATGTGATGACGTCATCATGTGACGTGACGTTTTGACGTTACAAATTTGGTGGTCTATGATGTCATGATGACATCATCATCTGATGGTCTTTTGCATAACTCGTGTTGACGCTGCGGACGCGGGACGCCGATGGTCAATTTTCGCGTTTGATGAGGAATGTAAGGCTTTCACCTTAAAATATTCAATCCTGTTACAGCGCGGTAAAAAATAGGAATAGCCAGCCAAGGGGGCCTAAAGAATGACGGGAAAGAACCCTCTTTCTGCTCTTTCTGGACACATTCTCCGTTTTTTCCTATTATTTACCAAGCTGTACTATCGGTGTCAAATGAAACACAAACAGTGCATGGAGCGCGTTTCACAAGCATTAGGAACTGTGTAGTGCGCGCCGTCCTGTCATCACCATTGACAGGACCGCACACCCGATTAGGCAGCACTATGCGATCGAAAGCATGAATGTGGCTCACGAGCGGCAAATTGAATGAGCGTATCTCTAATCATAAGGGTGCGAACGCGCACCACTACTGGCGTTTCATTCGGAGCTGATAGTACGTGTAAAAACTTTTGATGTGCATCCAACTCGCCCACTCTACGCTACTTGGCCGTAATAAGCCGCGGATCGGTGAACTTATCAATTTTGTTTTGTCGGCAAACGTTTTGTGTAGGCAGGTCCACATCACTACAACTGGGAGTAGAGTGTGAATTTTCGTTCAACTCCAGTCTGTTTACACAACGCTAACTTTTATTGATCGCGCTTCGTTTCCAAAGCAGCGTATACGCTCTCTTTAATTCGCTTGGCGAGACGTTCGCGCTTTCACGTAAGCTATTTCAACGCCATCCAGCCCAGTGAGTGACGCTACGAACTCGGGGGCATGAACCTTACCGCGATGGCTGTGGGTATATGGAAGATACGTTAAATATAAACGTTTTTTAACCTCCTGTAATTCTAGCAGCCATCTAAAGAACTGTCATTAGAAGAAAATACAACTAATAGTTGAGGAACGCCGTGTAACGCGAGAGAACTATAACGAAAATGCTGCTGTTCTAGCCGGAACCTAACAGATGACAAAAGCCGAATGCCCGCCTTTGCGTCACCGAAGCGCCGTTCGCAGCGCCGCCATCGGTGGCGCACGACGCGAATAGTACGTCTAGGACCAGAATCAGCGAATGTGTGCTCCTTTGCACGATTCTTACGTAACGGCTTCCTTGTGAATACGAATCTAAAAAGAAAAAGATTATTGACGTAACGCTTTTCGCCAACGCCTTATAACTGAGACATACGTCAAAACCCTGGTTGCGAAATATTCTGAGAGAAAGAACAAAAAACAACCTTGAATATCTTAGAACGTTCGCTCAATACGTCCAACCCGCAATTCCTGAAAACTTGCAGATAAATAAGATTTTACACGTTCTAGCCTATGATCCCGTCTCGCTTCGATGAGCGTGTCTTCCTAGGCCCGTTCGAGCGTTAAATGATTTTAAAAAATAAAGCCCTCGCCGAGAACACGATAATTCACCTGCGGTATGACGAAGGCATTGCTTGAAAATAGCGTGGATGCTAACTTGTATTATTTAACCTGCCTCAGCGAGCGCCGGCTGACTTAACATTAATGTTAACAGGGAAGTCAAGTACAAGTATAAAATACTGTCGTTACAAAAAAAATCGAGGCTTTTGAATATTACATAAACGCGATCGCGATAAAAGCACTTGAAACGAGGAAGAGAACGAGCAGCCTCACCTTTCATGGCAGCTACTTTGCAAAATAAAAGGGAAAAGAAAAGTTACGTCGACGTTACAAGCTCCCTGGCTTTCTTTCTCTGGCGTCCGCGAAAAAATGTCAGGTTGCGAAAAATTCTCCATCTTTATATTGACCCACTTCGTGTCGCTGTTTCTTTGGCTTAAGACAAGAGCCTAGCCATTCACTGGTTGCCTCGCGCACGGATATCTGATATACTACACACTGTCAGGTCCGCTTCTTCACAGGACGAGCTATATACTCCTTACGTGCTTATTCTCGGAGCATTAGGCTGATACGCACGAGCGGCACACGCTAAGAACGCTGGGGAAATGCCGACTCGAAGAAGAACGTTAGAAGTTATAAAAGCCAAAGAACAGGGCACGCTTATATAGTGCCCAGACTGCGCAGCCATATCGTTTATCGTGGCCTCATTTGCCGTCGAGCTAGCAACCCCTTGGATATGTCACTACACGCTTATGCAGCAGGTTTCCTCTCCAATTTTTCTTTCTGTTTGTTTGCTTTTCCCGAGCTTCACTTCTTTTGTATTTTCCTCGCCGAAAGCTGCAAGCTCAGAAAAATAGCACCATCCTCCGGCTCCTCCTGTGTGGACATAGCGCCTAGTCTTCTCACTGTGCTTAGTCCCAAACGGAAGCGGCAGGTTTTTCGCAACCCATTTTAAACGGCACCGCTCCTCGATAGGGTTAGGCAAGAGGCATTCATGCATCATTCCAAGGAAATAAAACAGAGAGAGTACTTTACGTGCAGGGCAGCACGTGTGCTCAGTGGCACATATGCGCGCTTGTTCTTGTTTTGTTTATTTTTTTTTCTGAACGCGATACCTACGCGACATATTCTCGGCAAAGTAAAGAGAGACAACAAAAATTATGCGCACTTGCTGGAAAATGAACGTTGAATATGCAGGCCAATATATTTAATAACTGCGCATTTGCTGAGCACGCAGCAACAGCTGCTGCGTAAGGACCCCCCTCCCCCCTCCCCCCCCCGCCTCTCCCCCGTCTCCCCTCTCACTTTTATCCTTCATAAACAAAGCATAAGGAAGGAATTCGAAAATATGCCTAGCTCTCAAACTTCTTAACGTAGATATTGAACATTGACGATAGTTTAATGGGAAAATGTTCTTCTTGCTGAAAATGGAAGGAGAGAGCGAGAGGAGTGCCTCATTATTCAGCTACCACGCCGGTATGCCATTCATAATAATTACGGCAGGTGGAAAGCTCACAGCTAGAAACGAACAGCACACAGGATCCTCGAAAATTCGATCATCAAGGCACTGCCTTTTTGTTGTTGTATTAAAAATACCTCTGAGTAATTTGTATTTTTTTTCTTTCAGTGTTCTTGTTCTTTTTATTACGTTATTCATTTATTCCAATGACATAAATGGCTCAGTCTTGATGCAGCTCATTAGTAACATAGTTGCGCTAAATATCTACGTTCCTCTACAGCGAAAAGAAAGAAAGCTCCTCGCTCGCTCGCTCGCTCACTCACTCACTCACTCACTCACTCACTCACTCACTCACTCACTCACTCACTCACTCACTCACTCACTCACTCACTCACTCACTCACTCACTCACTCACTCACTCACTCACTCACTCACTCACTCACTCACTCACTCACTCACTCACTCACTCACTCACTCACTCACTCACTCACTCACTCACTCACTCACTCACTCACTCACTCACTCACTCACTCACTCACTCACTCACTCACTCACTCACTCACTCACTCACTCACTCACTCACTCACTCACTCACTCACTCACTCACTCACTCACTCACTCACTCACTCACTCACTCACTCACTCACTCACTCACTCACTCACTCACTCACTGGTACTATCGTTGATCCCACACCGCTAGTATACGCCGAAGCGCAAATACCTAGAGGCAGAACTTGCTTACCAGCAATATTGAGCTTATTAGGCGTATTTGCTGTTCGAATTTTGTCTCTAGCTCCGTCAAGTTATTTAGTGGCAGCTGAGCAAACAATGGCTAGGTTATTGCTGTGGCCTGCCTGAGTTTTGTTTTCTACACAAGAACCTACCTGTGGGTTATATAAGAAACAAAAAAATAGGAAAACTAAACTAAATAGACCGAGGACGGTAATTGCTTGTCATTTGCAGGAGACGTAACGAATAGGCATTTTTTTTTTACTTTCGATTAGTTACTCTGTGTTGTGTCCAAGTAACGACGCAGGCCTTAATTACAGTGACCCTTTCGTCTGCTTTTCCAAAAAGCATTTTGCTAGAAGAAGCCGATGAAAGCCTTCGCCTGGCGCCGGCAAGTTGGGGCGCCGAAGAATATTACCGAGGACGAACAGTAGGTGTGGCAGGACCCAAGAAGAAACATAATCTACAAATCCTGTAGCCTGCCATGCCAAAAACAATGCGTATGCAGGCCAGTAGAACCGGAAGCACAGTGGATCTTTTTTCTATGGCACTTTTGTCGCTTGCGAACCGAAGCAGCAGCCCATTTTGAAACAGCATTGTTCTGTGGCACTGCTTTCATTAGCATCCGAGTAACTTCCGAAAACAGTGCTGCAGCAGTGTTGCGAAGCTTTATTAGTCAAGTTCTTAATAATTAAAAGATTAACATCCAATTTTGTTATTGTATTGTGACAATACAAGATATCACATATTAATATACACACCACGCTGGTCTATTGCTTATCGCTCTCGACTGCTGACCCGAAGTCCGCGGGATCGAATCCCGGAGAGGCGGCCCCATTTCTATGGAGGAGAGATGTCAGAGGCCCGTGTGCGCAGATTTGCGTGCGCGTCAGAGAATCTCAGGTGGCCGAAATTTCTGCAGTTCTCCACAACGGCGTCCCTCATAATCATATCGTGGTTTGGGACGCAAGACCCTAACAGTTATTAATCTGATACTAGTGCTAGAGAAGACCAGCCCAACAGAGTAAACGGGGCTAACCAAACTAACTAATTTGGTAGTCAGTTCCGGCGTCTAAAAGTGATCATATTAAAATTTTAGTTATGTTTTTCTGAACACAGTGCGCCCTCAACGGCTGATTCTACGTATATATATGTTTAGAGCTTCCTAACGTATATGTAAAACTCTTCCTCAATCTGACCATCAACCGAGCCATCCAAAGCTCTTGTTCGGTGCCTTCAAGTCGGCTAGAGAGACGTCTAACTATCTGTGCCTCGCCCTTCTTGTTTTTGCTTTATTATTTCAAGCGGAAGACCACTCTTTCAGTCGAAAAGAACGGGCCTAGAGTAGCGCCGCTCAGAGACGTTTTCTTATCTCCAAGTGACGCCCACTTGGAAAGCAAGCCGGTCATACAAACTCAGTGAAGAGACGACGCAGGGTGGCCTCCGGAGTGCCGCAAGTTTACCAAAAAAGAACGAAGTGACCATAACGACGACCGCGATGAAAAATAAAAAATAAATAAAGAGCAAGCTGCGCCAGATCATCGAGGACCGGCCAGTGGCTGCCGACGCAGTCATTTTTGAGTGACTCGCCCGGACGAGCTCTGTGTAGCTCGACTGCCCTTTATTGTCGCGTCCTCTCCTTTTATTGCCCCCTGCCACTGCAGGCGAACACGTTGTGCGAACCGGTCAAGCGAGCAAGCCCAGGCGCCTGGCCGAGCATATATACACTATATAGGTCTGGAGAGCTTATTATTTAGCGCCGCTACACGTGTCCCTTTACTGCCAATAAAAGCAGTTAGAAGGCAAGAGAGGCCGCTTTATAGGCTCGGCCTGCCGAAGGGCCCTGCTCGGGCCCTTGTTCCGGGGACTGCAGTGAGCCTGCGCTTCTTTCGTGCCATTAACGCCATGTGTAACGGCCACTTTGGGGGACCTTTAGTGCGTTTCTTTTTTTTTTTTCTCTCTCTTTTGCTGCTTCGTTGTATCGATTATTTGTTTGCGTGCACTGCGAGTCCTTGGACTAAGGGAAGTCGGGACGGGGAGGAAGAGTCGGTCTGCCCTATCTGGCGTTTCCGACGAAAGCCGCGTCTCGGGGAAAAAGACGCTGAGTTGCGGCGCCGCATGTATGAACGAGAGATCACGGATGCCTGACTTCTCCGCGTTGCCGAGGTCGAAGCAACGATCGTACGTGGTGTGCTTTTAAACGCAAGTAGAAATGACGGTGGCGGTCGTGTGGTACCGATTTATTCAATTTAATGTCTCCAAGATGATACTTACTTTTTCTCGGTTCAAGAGGTCCTCCGTTTCGGATCGGCACAGTACTGAACCGGATTAGGAAATCATACTATCTTTAGTATACCTTACTGCCATAGTGTCCCATTTGAAAAAAATTTGCTCGTTTATGAGGCAGCATAGATACATTATGGCTACCTCGAGGCTTCAGTTCAGCACCAATCGAAAACGTCTTCGGCGTGAGAACAAAATGTAGCTGGCGGCGTATATTCCGGAAATGTGTGCATTCAAAGTTTCAGTTGTACGTCGTTTTTTTAGAGCGTCTCACAAGAGCTGTCCTATTATATTAGGTATTGTGCGCTGTAAATCACTCCTGCTATGAGAAAGCTCAGGATCAGCTATTTTGTCCTCATATAGCAACAGTATCGATAACCGCTAAGTTGTGTCGTCCTGATAACCATGCCACGAGCAATCAACATCCGCAAGTTCTAATTAATCTCAATGAGCCCATATTAATGTCTCTTTTTTAAGCGTGTTGTTAAATCTTATTTGTTATCCTGTGTGCCTGCACAGTATGATGTAAGACCTCAGACACCATGTGGTTTTCGGTCTTTGTATAATATATGCTTCATTGAATTACTTTTTTGTGTGTCATCAACTTTTGCTAACTGGTGCTATGCCATGTTTTTTTCCCCCGTTCAGTGCTTCCGCTTTTTACTGTAAAATTTCTTAATGATGTTCACAACCCTGTTGAACAATGCTTGGGTGGTAGGGTCATTATCAGGCGGTTAATCTGCCTTTAGCTGTACCGTCCCTTGACATGTATGATGTTCAAAAACAATAAATGAAATGAAATAAAACGCTATCACAATGAAACACAATTAGAAAACGGGATTCAACCGTAATAACATAATAACTGATGGAGTTTTACGTGCCAAAGCCATGATACGATCATTACGCACGCTGTAATGGAGGGCTTCGGAAATTTAGACCACCTGGGGTTTTTTAATGTGCACCTAAACCGAAGTACACGCAGGGCTGGGCAAAGATACTTTGAAATTGTATCCAGATACGATACAAGATACTCAGGCAAGTATTTGAGATACAGATACAAGATACTACAACACTGATTGTATCCGATACGATACACTTCAATTGTATCTTAAGATACTTCGATACATTCGCAAACTTGTTAGTATATATTCATATAATGTAGCACAAAACACCTACGCACAAATATGTTCGCTTGAAAATTTATTAACTGCGACAAATTTTGTTTCATTTTAATGAAATGTCTGTTAGTATCTCAAATGTTTTGTACTTCTTGTCCAAGATATATTAGTTTCATTCCGAAACATCTTATTGGCGTTGCTTTAGCTGCTTAACATGACAGCTCTTTATACACTACTCGTGCCACTACTCAAACCAGGAAAGTCTCCATTCGATTTGACGTCATTTCGCCCTATTGCCCTGGCAAGTTGCGTCGGGAAAGTCATGGAAAGGATGATACTTCTACGCCTAGAATGGTATCTCGAGCGCTACAATGTGTACCCAGACTGCATGACGGGCTTTCGGCGAGGCAGGTTATCCGTTGACAACGTCATTGACCTCACAACCTTTGTCCAGCAGCAAAAGTGCCTCAAGCGCATATCACTGGCGCTATTTCTCGATGTGAAAGGGGCGTACGACAACGTAACACATGACGCGATCCTCGAGTCCTTGGAGGCTGTCGGAATTGGCGGTCGGATGTTTCAGTGGATCCGCGATTATTTGACGAGGAGGTCCTTCTTTGTGCAGACAGAAGATGGTCCCACTGCCAACCACTATACTTCCCGTGGCGTCCCACAGGGCGGGGTATTGAGCCCCACTTTGTTTAATCTTGTGATGGTCGGCATTCGTGAGCTTTTACCAAGTACTGCTCACATATCAATATATGCTGACGACATTTGCCTTTAGTCTTCGGCTGTGACCCGTCTTCAAGTGCGCGCAAGAGTCCAGCAGGCTGCCACCTTAACCTGCTCATATCTCCGCAAACAGGGTCTTTCTGTCTCTACCGAGAAATGTGCGTTGGTCGCGTTTACACGCAAGGCCATGACACCATATCCTGTTATTATCAACGGCCAAAATGTCTCGTACCAGAAGAACCATCGCTTCCTAGGTGTGATTATTGACAGGGATCTTTCGTGGAGCGCCCACTGCGTTTACTTGAAGAGAAGACTAATTTCCATAGTTCACATAATGCGCTTCCTCTGCGGGAAAACTTGGGGCACATCGATACGTTCCATGATGCAGCTTTACAGAGCACTGTTTCTGGGATTTTTACGTTACAGCTTGCCGATGCTGGCCAATACATGCAAGACGAACATCCGCACCCTCCAAAGTTTGCAAGGCCAGGCACTACGCACGTGCTTAGGATTACCACGCTGCACCTCCACGCACGGGACAATTACGATCGCAAGAGAGCATCCGATTCCAACATACGTCACTACTGACAATTTAAGAGCTCACATTAGACATCTCTGCCGAGCTCCCGGTCACCATATTGCTGCGTTGCCACTTCAGAGACCGCAAGCCATGTTTTCAAAGATTGTTTCGACTCATAGAGAATGCCTTCCGTCGGGCTTTACTCCAGCAGCAAGACCACTGTCGCCTCCGTGGTGCCTACAACAACCACAGGTACACCTCACGATTCCGGGAATAACGAAGAAGAGCCGTCATTCGACAGTGGCTCTACGACAGGCGACATTGTCACTACTCAACGAGGAGTATGGCCAAAGGACACACATTTATACCGATGGATCAGTCTTAGCCGACAGCTCCACAGGTGCTGTTGTTATTCCGGCCTGCCAAGTGACTGTCAAGTTCAGGGTGTCACACGGGACGACATCAACAGCAGCGGAGCTTGCCGCCTTACGTGCTGCTATCCTTTATATCGCGGAAGCCCAGCCTCAAAAGTGGGCTGTCTTTTGCGACTCTAAGGCATCCCTTCAGAGTCTGCAATCAGCATTGCGACGAAGGGTGCACGAGCAGTATATAGTGAACGAAATGAGAGAAGCTCTTCACCAAGCTTTATCGAAGGGACATGACGTTGTGTTCCAATGGCTGCCGGCACATTGTGGTATTGTGGGTAACAACCTCGCTGATGATGCTGCTCGGTCCGCTCACGAGGATGCCCAGACAACCCCAATACCCTTGTCGAGGACAGACGCTGCAAAGGGTCTACGCTCGTTCGCTGACACCATGACGCAAACTTGGTTGAGTGACCCCAGTGTCTGGAACCGTCGCCTGCATGAACTAGACCCATCGAGGAAGCTCCAAGTTCCGTCGCACCTCTCCCGCCGTGATGCAACTTTACTGTGCCGCCTGTGGTTAGGAGTAGCTTTCACGAAGGCGTACTCTTTTCGCATAGGAATGGCAGACACCTCAAAATGTGACTTGTGCAATAGCAACGAAACGATAGAACATCTACTGTGTTTCTGTGGACGTTTTGTGAACGAACGAAACGTTCTGCGCGATGCGCTGAACAAGTTAGACGACAGACCGTTTTCCGAAGAGAAGATCCTCGGATCGTGGCCCTACGCATCGCAGGCCAGCAAAGCGACGCGAGCATTACTGCTGTTTTTAAAATCGACCGGCTTAAACGACCGCTTGTAGGCATTCAACGGACAGGTGCATATGTACCCTGACAGTGCCTTCTTCCCTCTTCTTTCTTTCTTTTAATCCCTTCATCCCTTCCCCCCAGCGTAGGGTAGCAAACCGGACGCGCGTCTGGTTAACCTCCCTGCCTTTCCTTCATTTCCTTCCTCCTCCTCCTCCTATACACTTCGCTGAAAGCGGTTTTTGCTTGTCGCTTTTGTGATTGACGGGAGTCGCTGCGCTGCTTTCCGACCAACTAGCGGGTTGCCATCTAATCACAAGAACTCCAATAAGAAGCCTCCGCACGATGGTGCAGATACCGCTGTAAATTTCTACACTCTAAGAAAAAAGACGTCCTTTGATTCTTCTTTTATACATGTGAGAGTCACGTGTGCAGCACTCTCTTTAGAGAGGCACGTTAGCTCTCTTTAGGTGAGTCGTGGGATGTCTAACTTTTTTTAGAGAGTCACATTGACTCTCTTTAGAGAGGCACGTTGGCTCTCTTTAGGTGAGTCGCGGGATGTCTAACTTTTTTTAGAGAGTCACACTGACTCTCTAAAAAGAGTTATACATCCCATGACTCACCTAAAGAGAGCTAACGTGCCTCTCTAAAGATAGTGCGACACATGTGACCCTCACATGGATAAAAGAAGAGTCAAAAGGCGTCTTTTTTCTTAGAGTGTACCTTGCCCGTAAACATACTACGGTTTTCGCAATGACGGATCATGGGACAGGTGTACGTCACCAAGAACAAGTGCAGCCCAGAAACGTTTCAGACGTATTGTACAGTTGCAGAAAGCGCCGCGGGACACCGCCGCTATTCCCACTACTGCCACTTATAGCTCCGATTGCCTGGTGATTAGTAAGAGTAAAAGAGGCCTGCGTGCTTATATTTAGATTTCAGAACCCCAAATGATGGCAAGATAAAATGATGTCACTGCCTTTAGTTTTATTCTGGCGACTTAGAGGCAGCGGTATCAGCTGGAGAAGCGGAGTTCAGCCAACGTTTATTGTTTCGCATGGTGGTGGTAAGATCGCAGTATCTTGTATCTTAAGATACACGACACATTCTTCAATGTATCGAAAATACAGATGTTGATACACATTTTGCGAGACGTATCGCGATACAGATACAAGATACCCACAGAGTATCTAAGATAGTATCTAAGATACATGTATCTTCGATACTGCCCAGCACTGAACTGTAGAGGGACCTCGAGCATTATCGCATCTATCGATTTGTTTACCTCCACGGCCGGGATCAAACCTGCAGCTTTCTGGTCAGCAGCCGCGCGCCGTAACCATCATACCACGGTGGCCACTGGGATGCTACCGTGAGCCACCAGAGCTGGACGACTCGGATTCAAGAACAACGAGTGTCGTCACGCCTTCATGACTAGGCTGAAATTCATTTAACTGCTAGGTAAACCCGCGCACGGTGGTCTAGTGGTTATGGTGCTTGACTGCTGACCAGAAGTTCGCGGGATAAAATCCCGGCCGCGGCGGCCGCATTTCAACGGAGGCAATATGCTAGAGACCTGTGTGCTTAGATGTATAGGGGCACGTTAAGTAATCCTACAGGTGTTCGAATTTTTTTAAACCCTCCACTACGGCACCTCACTTAATCATATCGTAGTTTTGGTGTGTAAAACCCCAGCAATTATTATTATTTAACTACTAGGTACACTTCATTCCATGGCACGCTAATTGAAATGTTTGTTCGAGCGACAGAAAACACATTCCAGGAGGGATAGTGATGCACAAACGTAATCGATTGCATCTTTCCCAAGCATAAAATACATTTTAAAGCAGTCAGCAGTGACTAACGGGATCAGTGCTTATAGGACATTGAGCGCGAATATTTTTCTGCACACATCGTTCAGCGGACGCCTTAATCACAGACGCGAAGCGACACCACCAACAGCGATATACTTACATTGAAAAGCGCTGGACTGAACCTTTGCCAAGCGCCATCCATGCATAGCGGAGCGTTACTTGAAGCGCCGAGAAAGGGTTCCTTTGTCAAAGACACCGCGCACGCTCGCGTGCGCGTGCTGTTCTATACTCGAGAAGCTCGAGTTGGCGAGATATACGTTAGAAAATTCAAGAGCCAAAGCTGCCCAACTAAAACGTTGCCCTCTCGATATCTCCCGTCAGGCCATCCGTCCTCGTCTGTGCATACTTAGCTTTCTTTTTTTTTTTAAGAAAAACAAGCCGACAGGCGGCCCGTTTCGATGCCATGCTCTCGAAGCTTCGAAGCGCGAGAGTTGTTGTACTATCGCGCCCTCTGCTTTGGTTCCCGCTCGTCCATGCGTACACAGTCCTGGAAAAAGAAAGGGGGTGGGGAGGGGGGAGTGTGCTGCAGTGAAGCCGGCTTTGAAGAGTAAGCTCTCCTCGTTCCCTACTCGGCGGATCAAGCAAGGAGCACCCTGGGCCGAAAGCTTCTTTTCCGACGCACGAGCGGCGGTTTTTGTTCTTCGCAAGTGCCGGCGAACGACGAACGGCGAAAGGGGACGCTGGCAGCACGCAGTAGTGTAGGCTTCACGCCGCAGAGGTATACGCGCCGAGAGCGCGGGGCCGTCACCGATAACGCCCGCATTCGGCGCCGCCGGCGAAGCCTAATCGTTAGCTCCCTCCTCTTGCGCCTCTTACTGCCTTATACACGAAGCAGTGCCATGCTCAAAGAGATAACGCTCGCTTCCACGCGCAAACTTGCAGGGGGTTAAAACGCATCGAACGCGTCGTCGGTTGTTGTTGTTGTTGTTCGTACTCGACAAAGGATCCGCGTCTTGCTCTCTAGCTGAGAGACGATGAACACTTGAAGAAAGAGACACAACTTCCAACTTTGTCGGTGAGTGTAGGGCGGCGTTTCTATACAGACATTGTACGAGGTACGTCAGGTTAGGTTACACTGGAGCAGAGTTGCCAGTTCCGCTTATAATAAGCGTACTTGGGCTAGCGGACTTGGGCTTCTTTTTTCGCCGAGTCGCTCGTAGAATTTTTCAGTCGCTTGGCGCGTTTTTTTTTTGTCTTATTTGCATTTTTTTTCAGCAAATACAGATATTTTAGTGATCATCAGGTTTCCCAGTAGCGTGGTTGTCGATGTCTTTGAATAGCTTAGTGTTGAAGTCAAACGTACTTTCAGGGAATACGCAAGCAACCTTAAAGGGATACTAAACAAAATTTTTTCCACCAAGATTTTTCAGCCAAATTCAAAGATTACGCGCTGCATTCGATAGAAAAAACCTTCATATCAGGTAGAAACTAGAGGGAGCTAATGAACTGAATTTCACAAACTGCCACGTATAGCGGCCGTGCCGAAAACTAGAGGAGGTGACGTTTGGGGACGTTACATACAGTTACATACAGAAACGGGCATACCAACAATGCCTGCCGTCGCCCGCGTCTCTCAACCCTCTCAGCTCCCTGTACGGTTTCCAGAATCACTATACGAAATTACGAGCAGCACCGGCAGCGAACAATGTTCCCGGCTGGGCTAAAGCATCCGGGTTTTGTGGAAGGCGGGATGAAAGGAGAGGTGGGGAAAAAGAAGCGGAGGACAGGAACACGTGCACCCTGCATGTGACTCGGAGAATGTGACGTCACGGCTCGCGCTCGCATGCAGTCGCCGCGCGCTGACAATCCACCAAAAATGCAGACAACTGTTCAGAAATACACGCAATAAACTTTGTTTACCCGAAAATTTGCGTCTTTCGAACAGAGTTTCGATATTTTCGTCAGTTCGTCCAATTTTTGTTCAGTGTCCCTTTAATTATGCACTGGCAAACGTGCATTCAAACGGAGACTACCCTGGGGACAATGTTAAAAAGTTCATAAATGTGCTTTCGTTCCTAATGGCGCATATTTTCGCTGTACAAAATAGTTAAAAGGATTTTTTCAACTCATCTTCGTTATAACTCATCTAAGTTATAATTAAAAATATTTGCAAGAACTGGAAAATTAATCCAATTTCCGCTTCTCTTGGGCTTCTTCGCAAAAGCCGCGCCGCTTTTTGGGGGCTTCTTTTGTGGCGATTATTCGCTTGTTAGCTCGGTAGTATCTGGCAGCTCTGCACTGGAGGGACAAGGAGCAAAAGAGTTCACCTACAACACAGACAAGTCTGTGACGCTGACACGCGCGGAAAGTAACAAAGATGAGCCTAAACACAACGGGCCAACAGAAGCCAATTAGAAAAGCGTTCATTTCTGGAGTTATTCAAACTCTCTTGTGACAACCCTGTTTACGCATCACTGACACAGTGGATTACCAGGCGACTGTTGTCTGCTGCTTCCCTAATTCCATCCGGTTCAAATGTTTGGGTAAGAACGCGCCATCTTTGTGCGCCGGTTTCTGTTAGCGCGGTAATGAATTCCTAAGTGTCCATACATTGTCCCGTAGATACAATCTAACGCTATCAAAGCCTTTCAAACGTGCACGTTCCCGCCTAGTTCCTGCACATTCCTCCACATGAACGGGAAATGCATTGTCGAGATTGTAGTCGTCAAACGTGTTTTTCAGTTGTAAACCGAACAGCCAAGCACCCGAACTTGACCGCAAGGAAGATAACCCAAGCGGCGGTAACTTATTGCCTGGGAATCCACTTTTCAGGATTGCATTAATAAAGCTGGCACATAAAAAAATGACCAACAAGGCTGGCCCGTAAAGAGAAACGGTGACTATAAATCACTCCTCTCGGCCCGTCGCCAACGATCTACTGTTGTTTCTCGGTACAAGACGCACACGCTATTAGCAGTGTTTGTTCTAGCGTTTTTTTTTTTTAATTGTCACTCTAAAGTAACCTAACCATGCGTACAAACAAGACATGAATACAAAGGAAGATAAAGATAAAGATGAAGTGATGAAAAAGAGTTGAACATAGAATTGCTCCAGGAACATTCCGTGTTCAAAATTTTTTCATGACTAACCACGTGTGCGTCGTATTAGGTTTGTATATAAAACGTCGGCCTGTCAAGCAATAAAACCGAATTTGAAGTTCGTGCTTACGCCTGTCTCTTTACGTATTATGGTTTCTTCGTATTGTGCGCAAGACTTATCTTCATAGAATACAGATATAAACTCCACTATATCGTTAACTTACTGCGTCCTTTTTATTGTTTTTATCCAAACATTCGCCTGTAGGTCACATATCACAAACCACTGCGTTCAGAAGACGCGTCAACACCATCTGCTTTCTTTATCCTGATTTTGCTCTTCTTTTCATCTTCAAATTTACGGAGTCTCAAGCGCAGTTCTTCTCTTGCTCCGTGACAGAGCCAACGCGTGAAGTCAGCGCGAGTGGCACGCCTTCTTGTAGCGTATCCATGCGAAACTGCGGAATTCGTGAAATGCGTCGCCCGTTTCGTCACCGACGCTTCCTCCTTCAGGCCCGCGAAGCACGCCATACATCTATAGCACGCAAAATCCTACGAGCGTTCCAACGAAATTCGGGGCTTTCGTCTCCCCTCGGAAAGAGCTAAACACACACGACTCGCTTCTCCACATGCCAACGGAGTAAAAGAAGCCGCGAGAAAGAACTAGTCTCATGCAGTCTCCTTTCTTCTTTACCTTCCCTTCTTTCTTGGCCCTATATCTATCCCTGCTATGCTTTCTAGCACGGCCGTTGTTTTTCCTGCGCTTTCCTTTTCTTGTACGGGCGCTGTCGATGCGCTCTCGATTCAGCGGGTGTGTTTGGGATGTAGGCAGAGGCACTGGGGCTGTCACCGACATGTGCACTGAACACGACGTTCGCTGATGCGCGCTAAAAGGCAGCTTGACTCTCTAGCGCGCAGAAGAGAGAAGACGCAAAGACAAAAAAAATGTAAACGAAAGCACTTTTTCCTCGTGCTTTTCTCGTTTTCATTTCGCTTCTTTTGTTCCGTGGCGGGGCGAGTGAGCCCTGCTGTCTTTCCGAGTAAGCACGTCACCCCACGGTTATAGGCGCAGGTGTCTTTTTCTCGATCCCCACTTTGGCGTGGATTCTCTGTTATCGACGACGCGAATAAGAGACGCCGCGCGCCGCTCCCAGAGAGAGTGTGGGCGTGTGCGTGGGCGCGCGCACAATGCGATTGAACACCTCCTCCACCTTTCCCTTCACCTCCGCGCCTTTCCCTAAGTTCCGCCGACAGCCAGCCGTCCAGCCAGCCGTGCCAAGTCTCCGCGTTGTTCGGATGGCCACAAACGGTCTCGCAGGTTTCCTGCCGTTTGTCTTTCGACGTGTTTGTGTTTTTCGTCGCGCTGTGTGCAGTTTGCCGCGCGGCGAACGCAAATCCCGTCGAGTTACGGGGGCTTCGAGACGCTGGGGCTGCGTGACGCGTTTCCGACAATGAGCGCAATTAGTTCCGGATGCCGGCGTAACTCGCGCGAAATCATTACTGACTGCCGATGCAGCTTTCACGGCTCGGCGAAGTTCTGCGTCGTCGCGAGCAATAAGCGTATTTGCGACCGCGTGCCAAGGAACGCGGAGTGCCGGTATCTGTGACACCCCGTGAACTCGTTGAAAGAAAACGAAAATGTCGCGCGTATTATTTGCTCAGAAACTGCGCCGTCGATAATCCATTGCGCTGAGATTTAAATAAAAAAAAGTGCGCCCCCTAGTTGTTAGTTTTCTCTGCCAACTCTTGGATGCCGCTTCTGTCTTCACTTGAAGCAGCTCAAAAAAAAAAAGAAAACGAGGACAAAGATGAGTAACGAACGCAACAGGACGAGCGCTGATCCTGTTGTGTTCGTTCCTCATCACTGTCTCGTCTTTTTCGCGCTGCTTCAAGTTATTCGCAAGATGGACCGACTCGCCCAAGCCAACAAGTTGTTGCTATCACATATTCTCCTACGTTGGCTGTAAATGCAAACCCCCTTGCTACTAAAGTAAACCTATTTGGCTTACGCCTTCTTGTAAATGTAACCCGCGAAAGTTGATGTCTGAGCTACGCGAAAATATATTCGCTTAAAAACAATCTTTCGGCTCTGATTCTTAGATACTCACGGCTAAGAGCCGCACACTTACACAAATATAATCGTGAATATTTTAAACTACTCAAAACACGTTTCTTGGCTTGGCACTCTGAACCAGAAATAAATATAAATAATATACCTTTCATGCTCTCTTTCGGCTGGGCAAAGCAGGGGAGTGGATTCGGGCATGATAATTCCTAAACTAAGAACCTAAACCAAAGCGTATTCGTTTAGGAAAAAGATGCAAACGAGTAAAAGCACCGAGGCACTAGACTGCTTTTGAGTTAGGCTGGTTTATGAAAGATCCTTCCACACAGTTTACGCGCTCGTTTTTTTATCTCTGATTTGTGGTTGTGGTTTGATCACATTGTGCATCTCATTGTTAGCTTTCTTTTTTTTTATCAGCTGCTAAATTCTTCGCTCTGTAGCCTTTTGAAACAGACCAAAGCGATTGGAAGTTCGCTATTTCTTTCCCATCGTATTCTGATGTTTTTTCATCAAACTTCGACCATAACGACAACCGCGCAAAGGGTAATACTTAAAGGGCCCCTGACAGCCGATTTCTTGTTTGTGACATTTATGTTGTAATAAGTAGGTCTATGTCTTGTAACCACGGAATGACACCGTAAATGCTCCAACGTGATGTCTAATTAATCCTGGCAGCGTTAATTATGGTAATTTTTAGTGTAGGTTCAAAACGCGCGGCGAAAGAGGATAAGAAACTAGCGCCGCGCCGCGGTGGTCGCGCCTCGGGGCACGCGTGATGACGTGCGCTCAGTATTGGGTGACGTCAGCCACAAGCTTGTTGAACTGCCAGTAGGTGGATAGCAATACGGCGCGTCGTCTGTTACAGCACTTCCGGTTCTAGGAACCGTCAAGGCTCAGCTCTTCGCTGCTTCAAGTTGTGTGCGGTTCAGTGTAATCGGGGAGGAGGCAAGATAACTGGTAACAACCGCGTCGCAGAATGTACGCGTTTTCTCCCCGATTACACTGAACGGCACACACCTTGAAACAGCGAAGAGCTAGGCATCGAACCGGAAGACGTCATTTTGCTATCCACCTGTTGGAGAACACACACACGGAGAGCTCACGCTGCCTGCCGACACGTACCGAAGAAGGAGAAGGTGGGAGAGCAAACATGCTTCGCAATATACCACAGTGCATGCACCGTGCATATTTCTGTCTGTGACGTCGACAACACTTGCTTTACCTCTGCAACGTCACAAGGGGCCTACGTCTACGTCATACTAGTGGTTATGTTGATAGGAGTTCAAAATTCAGATGAGCACTCAGGCTTACTTTAAAACCAAATTAAAATATCTTAAAGGCAACGCTCGCCACTCATAATCGGTCAGAAGTGCCCCCGCATGCAGGACTATCAAACAACACAAGCATCTCGAGTTTCCAAATTCGGTGTCAGGGGTCCTTTAAACTCCAAAGCACTGCTCCCGAAACTTAGGTTTAGGCAACTAATATTTCAACTTGCTGCACAAATACTGCCAACGTTAAACCCTTAAGTCTTGTACACGCTCATACCGCCTTTGTATCAGCTAGCAAGACATTGATAACTCGTAGAATCCAGTATTCTAATTAGTAAGGATTATTACGCGACCGTAAATGACTATAACAAGGTTAATCCACGTTGTCCGGCTAAAAGGCATCGTAATCAGTGAAAAAACACTGCGACTTAGAACCAGTGTAGAACCAGAATCTACTTCAAACCAGCGTAGCGTACATTGTTGCTGATAGTTAAAATTAAGTTTATTTTTCCTTGATGTTTCATTTTCTTTACTCTATATCTAGGCGTCTTTTTTACTTTGATAACTATGGCTTGCATGGAATGTAAGCCACGCTTATGCTTACATGTAACGTAAGCTTGCATGTAATATGAAGAGACAGCTTTTCTTTGGGGATATGCGAAAGGAACAGTGCCTTTTCAAGTTTGTTTCTTTTTTCCTCGCGGCTTTAAGTACTGTAACTGAGATTCTTCAAAGAATTCATCCTTTGACACCGTCCTGCTTGTCGGAAGCCATCTGCTGTGTTCGGGAGACACGCGCTGAGAAACGAGAAAGCCAAACCGCAGCTCAATAGGGAGTTTTAGCTTGTACGTATATTTCTTTACGTTACCGTGTTACCGGATACCGGATGGAATCTGCGCATGCGCGAACCTTTACGGAACGTAAACTTTTGCGGAACGTAAACCACTCGCCGGATAGGCTTTTACGTTCACGGCCCTATCTCGCAAGTCCACCTTCGTTCGTGGCTACTCGCGATATCCGCTTCGCGGAGACTCCAGCCGCCGAGTCAAAATAAGCCGAAGTGCGAGCGCCACTTACGATCACCTAATTTCAGCCGGACTACCGAGGCTAGAGCGACCTCGAATACTGAATCCCCAAACGTGAGAGGCCTAAAGACGCTGACAGGCTGGATAGGTGGCGCCATCTGACGGGGCCATGGTGTACCAGGCAAGCACAAAATTGTTACTACAGAAACATCGGGCGTTCTACTTCCAATGTAAATGCCTTGCAGCGGCATAATTACGAATGAGTTGCCTTTTTAATCATTTTCCCCCCTCAAGAACACTAAGAGAAAAGAAACGTGTCTTTGATTGTGGTTGCAGGAAGTGTCACAAGATGTCGACGCCATCGCCCGGTAACCCGGTATTGCTACATCCCTTCGCTTATACCGGGATACTGCGCACGCTAGAAACCTCTCTTATGATTTTGCCGCAGCGTAATTCAATATTATCTAAATTAAATGTAGTTTAAATGCAGTTTAAATGCAGTTATCATCACCACTTAGCGGTTTGCGCAAACGTTAAGGTTCACGTAGGTACGTAAAGGTTTACGTTTAGGCAGATAAAAAACTTTACTAAAACTCGAGTTCCGGTAAAAAGGTAGACGTAATCCGGTAACGGTAACGTAAAGAAGTATACGTTACAAGCTAAAACTCCCTAATATCGTCGGCATCGAGCTACGTCCAGTACCACGGCCTAGGTGCTGCAAGCCCCTGCCTTCTCTTCGTTCTCCGTGCGAGCATCCGCGCTTACAAGGAGAAACGCGAACACATGCGTCCACTACCTCTCTCTCTCCTCCCCATAATCCTCGAACGAGGCACTTCACCGCAGATTCGTGCCGGGCACCCTCCTCATACGGGTTTAATGGCATATGGAAACCTCTCCTTGCTTGCTCCTTCAGCATAGCTGCCTCGGAAATCGATGGATGCGTCATAAACCTGGAACACTTCTTTCTCCATGTGCTTTCGAACGTAGAAGAAGGATGGGGGTGGGGGGGTATGGGCATCGCCGTCCGGACATCCATTGTGACGGTGGAGGCACGCAGGCACGTGTTTTTCTGCTGGCTGCGGTACAGTCGAATCTCCCATTTTTGAGGGTGAACCCGTGCCACGCACGGCGTTTTGGGGATGTGGCGCTCCTCTAAGGGATCAGCTCTCGTCCGCAACGCTACCTTCGACTCCCCGGCATTCGGAGACTTGGGAAAGACAAGTCGCCGCTTCGAACTCGGCATTTCTGTATTTAAGAGGACTTTTTGAGGGCCTAGTCGGTGCATAATGATACAAAGTTACTGAGCGCAAGAAAAGACGCAACACACAACGAAAATACACAATTAAGGGACAGATAAGAAGGTGCACAACTTGAAAGCAGCGCTTGTCCCTTGTGCATTTTCCTTGTTTGTTGCGTCTTTTCTTGGACTCAGTAACTTTTATCATTGGCATTCCTGTATATTCTTGATATTCTTGTCTTCTTTTTCTAATATTTTTATTAAGGCGAAAGCCTTGGATGCCTCATCAAGCGCAAAAATTTACCATCGGCGTCCCGCGGCGTCAGTATCAACACGAGTGTTGCAAAAAAATCATCATCACGTAATGACGCTACCACATGGCGTCGTCATAACGCCACAGATGCCAAAACTTTTCGACGTCAATACGGTGTCACATAACGTGACATCGCGTGATGACGTCGATATGACATCGTCGCTTTGTTAAAGGTGGGCCGATCACGGAGGCAGGGCAAAACCAGGGAGGCGCAGAAAGCTTGCAATGCCTCCGATCCTGGAGGCAATGCAAACCACGTCAGATGCAGCAAGCTTTCGGAAAGGGGCGGAAGAGGATCAATACATCGCTGAGAATAAAAAAATGCTGCAGTGGCTTAGCTCGGCTACGCCAGGATAACGTAGCGTTAGCAAAGGTTCAGCTAATTCTTCTTAGCTTTCCTGATTGTCTAGGATTAGCTTGATTATCATGCTTACTGCTGCTCCAATGACACACACACGGTATACGTATTATGTGGCCACATGTATATTTATTTTGCCAGGAAACTACTTCGGGATCCGATGAGTTAAGCTTCTCCGCTCTTCTGCGCCGTTGAGCAGCGCTCTCCTTCTACATGGCTGTACCACACTGGCAAACGCCACTCAGAAGCGCTATGAAGAGGCTCCAGCGCAGTGTCAGACGGCGACTGCACAGCGAAGGCGAATAGCTGCGCGCTCCGGCGCCAATACGTCTGCCAAGGCTTCGACCTACACTCCTCTGGAAAGTGCAGACCGGCGGCGGCGAGTCGCGCGCGGTGGCGGCGGGGTGCGCGGGAGCTGCCGGTTCCGGTGCGTGACATCACTGATCCTCGCGCATGCGCAGCACGGCTCTTGAGGATCCACGCGAAATTGGCTCGGCTAGGCCAGCGTAGCTAACGCTACAAAAGAAGATGGCTTTAGCCTTCGAGTATTCTTAGGCGAATGCATAAGAGATCATCTTGACTTGTGACGTCGCTTCAGAGGTCCAGGCAGGGTTATTCAACATTTATTTTATTTTGATTTGTACCCTTCCAGCAACTTTCTAGAAAAAAATGTAAAGAGCAAGAAGAAAACATTAAAATAAAGCTTCTGTAGTGGATGTTACGTCGTGGCTGGTAATAACACGAATTTGTGATCAGAGTATCGCTTTAAACATAAACGCTACGAGAAATTCCCGATTGCCAAGCACTTCTGCTTCCTCAGCCGCAAAGCACTTAAATAAAATTTTCCAAAGGCGTACCCTTCGTTTGCCTTTGCTTTCCAGCTATTTAATCGGGCACAAATGCGTCTTACATACTAATTGCTCAAGCACTTTTCGAAGATTCATCCGAACAGACTATTTTTTAAAACTGCATGATCAAATGTCAAAACGCAATTAAAATGTCGAACCGGAGGAGGAGGAGGAGAAGAAAAACGGAAGACAGGGAGGTTAGCCAGTTCTCAGACCGGCTGGCTACCCTGTGCTGGGGAAAGGGGAAGGGGGAGTGAAAGATGGTTCGCCGATTATGTACGTTCCGCGTTTGCTTATGAAGGTACGGAAACCAATAAAATAACAGAGTCACAACGTTTTCTTTCTATCTCATGGCAGTTTGTAATATATTTACACGCTTCTTGTTGAGCATCGACTCGCTTAACACGAAGAAAAAAAATTCGGCAGATCCCACGTACCGCGGGAGTCGATGTTATGCGAAGCATGCGGCGGGAAGTGGACTGTGGCGTCATTTTTTACTGAGGCGACACGTTACAAAATGACGCTAATGATTTCTATAATTTATACGCACACATATGTTGAAGAACCGCATATGTGTTATATAACGAGTTGTTTACGGTTGCGTCACGCTGCCATGGCAACGTGGGTATTACCAACACAGAAGCGGTTGGCTGATATGTAGTGCTTATACGTGTCCCGAGAACGCACGCACGTTTCACGAACCCGTGTGCATGTGTGGAAGAAGTTCTTGACACTCTTAAACTAAGCATCATCACCGTGATCAGTGAGCACCAGCAGCTGGTCATGACTGTTATAGGTCCTGTCGTGACGGTGGTGACGAGGGGTCCATGCCTCGGGTCATTCGGTCGACAAAATTGTCTGTCGAAAGAGCCGGTGACATGTCGGAACATGAAGCCACCGTTCGCGTTGGTGAGTATAGGCCGTCGAGGCTGGTAGGCCTGGATAGTGCTACGTAGACCAACATCAGTGGATGGTGCTTGTCGTATTCGTAGACTACCTGGGCGTATGTGGCCTACGTAGTCTATCTACAAAGCGGCTGTCAATCAATCCGGCATCATCCTCGGTCACATGAGACCATCGCCCAGCCTCGTAATAAATGAAGAGGACACTGCGTCGTTCTAGCGGACGAAGTGCACTTTACGGTGCGGTGATGTGGATATCAGAAGTAACTTCGTTATGTATCTTCCGGGGTCGAGTCAAGCTTCAATATAGCTTGCTGAATCATAGGAATAAAAACGTAATGTTCCTTAGACTGCTATAAAAGCGGACCCAACACTAGAACCACAGACGTTAATCTGATCTGACGCCTTTATCGTAGGAGTATCTGTAGTGTTTATTGCTTTCTTGTAAAGTAGATAGCAAGCACCACAACCATAATTTACGTTGCACCGATATTGCGACTGCGTAGGTGGTATTTCCAACCAGTTTATAGAACTGTCGTGGCTCAGTGGTAGAATACCTGATTGCCACGAAGAATGTTTGGGTTCGATTCCTGCTGGGATCCTAATTTTCTTTCTTTGCAGTCGCCGGGTCAACGCTGCCCGATGTTGGTTTTCCTTAACGCTCTAGCATTTAAGTTACCAATGTGCGTTCTCGCAGCTCCTGGGTAGATATAAACTCTCAATCACCTGTGGCGCATACCCATACACCGCGGCCCGTGGCAAACGGGTATGTGCCACACGTGTCTAGTAGAGAGGGTTGACGACGTACGCGACAAGATTTTCATGCTATTCATGTCGTGAACCGACAATCATATTCGTCCAATCCTCTTACCCTCCCATGCCAATTTTGGTCTACACCAAGTTAAGGAGGTGACCGTGAGAGCACCCAGACGTAGGCGGCTAGATAGATAGATAGATAGATAGATAGATACGTAGATAGACACGCTCAAAGTGCTAGAGGTTCGCTAAGAAATGCTTCGCATTTAAAATATGCAATAGCTACTCGTTATCATTCTCAAAATTATGTTAGGAGAATGAGTTCGCATTTATTTTCTCTCTTTTTCTTCTTGGTTTTATTTAGTGCGTGTATTCAGCAAAAGCGAGTTGAGCATTATTTCCCTCCAGGCCTCCTCCTTCTACATTGCCCTCCAAGAACGGCAGGAAAGAAATCTCGTACGCTTTCATTTTTGTTCACTTAGCACTGTTTTAAAGACTGTGTAAATTTAAATCCATCCACTACACTCCACGGGAAGCGCCTATGTTCAAGCATGACCTCCTCGACGAAATTGGTTGGACGAGAACGCTGATAGGAAAATCGCAATCAGAGGCAGTCAAAAGCACACGGGATAAGGCGTATTCTTTTTTTCAGAAATGTCCCCACTCCCCCTCGCAGCCGCAGCATCAGAAAAAAAAATACTACGGACCGAGCAGGAAGCTTCGCGTATCAACCGTTCATACCACAAGACCTACGGGGAGGAACAGGGCCCGTCCAGTCGACCTCGGAGGCATGCGGTCAGGACTTTCAAATCTCGCCCCACATCCAAAACCTGAGCGGAGGCGGAATGCCTACTGGCTCGCCCGCGGTGATGCCGGTCACGGTCCTGCGCACGCGTGACGGGCCCCAAATGTAACCGCCAGTACGCAACAAACCGTGTCGTCTTCTTCCCCGCGGCAGCGACAGCCGTGGCCAGCGCGTACAGCGCCCTGCGTCTCTCTGCATCCGCACCCCAAATTGTGGGCGACGTGCCACGTCATATCCCATCCCGCGCCACGAAGACATCGCTGCGCGAATGGGAAGGCGAAGAGGAAGGTGGCCTGTGGGTGTTCTGCGGTAGCCGGAACGATGGGACTTATCGGGAGGGTAAAGTTGGTGCTTGGCGTGCCGCTGGCATTGCGTGACTGCCGGGACACTAGGCGGCTGGACCGTGTCTGGCTGCCTGCTCCCTCTGGTCTCTCTTCCGTCCATCCCACTTGAGAGAGGTGGCGCGTATAATATAGCGCGCCGCGTCCACCGCCACCACCGCGACTGCAACCCTCCGGCGTCCTGTGCTCACATTGGACACAATCTTTCCGTCGTCATAAAAGAAGGAAAGAAAGAAAAAAAAAGTACAAAGTGGATTGAAACAGTCCAAGATTGGATCGATTTTCGATTTCGAAAGCAGGAGAGGTCCGGCGATCTTCATCTATTCCGACGCAATCTTGCTCTTTTGCTTTACGACTCCATATCAAAACCCCGCTGCGTCTCCCACGTGTTCTTTTCTGTCTATATTTTATGCGCCTCTTACGTAGTTTCATTCGCATGTTTGCTCGACATACATGCACGGCGTGTATATTCTTCTGAACGGCTTTTCCTCTTCTTTTTTTATTTTTCTGACGTGTTACGCGTGTATGCATTCTTCATAGTTTCAGCATCGTTTCTTCGTCTAAGCTGCTCGTACCTCTTTTTATTATTGTTTATTATTATTATTATTGCCTTTCTTTTTCGCTACCATCTCCGGAGTTCACCAGAGTCCTAGACTCGAGCGCCAGCGTGCGCGGCGGGCGGCGGAAGCAGCAGCAGCAACAGCCGCATCATCCGTCCAAGTACACAGAAAGCACTTCGATCGGCCTGACTCGGCTCCGCGCCCGTCCCAAATCTCTGCCTGATGAGTTTCAATTGGACATCGACCTCTCTTCGATCGCCTGCCCTTGCCTCTTTCTTATCTTTTTTTTTCCTTATCGCAGCTCTTTACTATTTCATTACTAAGTCGAGTTTCCTATATTCTTTTTCTTCGCTCGACGAAACTGACCTTTTTTTTTTTTTTTTCCTCTTAGTCTCCTCGCTCCGTCTCTATACGCTCCTGTTCATCTTCTCCCGCGGGCATTCCACAGACGCCGTTTTCAAGTCGTTTGCAGAAACGACGCTCTAAGCAGAAATCGCGGCGCTCTTTCATTTGCTTCGTCCCTGCGTCGCCTGGACCCCAGATTCTCTCCCGCCGTTTATTTACTGCCTCTCTTTTTTTTTTTTCCAGCGTGACAGCGCTGCTTATCATCCGCCTCGCTTCACTCTAAGGAACAAAATCCCGAAAACGAATTCAGCATTCCGTTTGTCCCGTCGGTGCCGTCTTTAAGCGCTCCGGCTTCTTTCTTATCTTTTTTATTAATTTATGCCTTGTTTTTTATTAGAAATTTTTTCTATAGTGCGCGAAGAAGAGCGTTCGTTAGCACTTCCTTCTAGCTGCCAGCTCTGAATGCGAGGAAATTATTTATAAGCGCGCGAAATTAACGAAGCGGTGCGACTTCTGCCACCCCGTTTTTTTTTTATATATTCTTTTTTCTTCGTGCGAACCATTCATTGCTACCTAATTTCCTTCAATCTTAACACTTTTTTCTGAGAGATGCCTCCTCGGTAATCGGTCTTCCTGCCATGCAAGGCAAAATGTGCCGGGACATTTAACGTTTGATTTTAGTTGTTCTGATAGTAGGCGCCCAAAACCGGGACCTATAGGTTTTCCCGACTACAAGATTCGAGCACGTTCCATTAGTCAAGTCAATCGGAAACACTTGTTTCGCAGCGAGCCATCAGGTAAATCATCATCATCTTATTTTCTACTCTTCTATAACGGATCTCTCGTTTACCAACGCACACACACACACCACGAGTACATTTTCAGTCAGCAACGAATGCTGAACTGGTTAATCTGTATTGCTTAAAAAACACGCGCTGCTTCAATGACATATATTTAAATTCAAATAGATGGTAAATAGATTCTAACTACCAAGACATCGCAATACAATACCTTAACATAGGAATTCAAACATACGAGAGTTTTAGCGGGCCTGATATTCCACAATGCAAACCCTCCACGGTGGTCTAGCGGTTAGGGGTCTCAACCGCTGACACGAAGGTCGCGGGATCGAATCCCAGCTGTCTTGACCGCATTTCTATGGAGGCAAAATGCTAGAACCCCGTGCGTTTTGATTTAGGCGCACCTTAATGAACGCCAGGTCGAAAGTTCTGGAGCCCTGCACTACAGCGTCTCATTTAATCGTGTCGTTATTTTGCGACATAAAACCCACAAGTTATTATTCCGCAATACAAAGTTGGCCATTACATGATACGAAATTACCAAACGTCGGCAGAGAAATTTCGAGGCGCTTCGTTTACTGTGATGCCTTTATATACGTTTATTTATTCCGTGAACGTTATTTTCGAAAGGCAAAAGATTTAAGAAGCTAAAGTGCTGACGATTACGTCGCTTCAGAATACTCTTGCTCGCTGCAGTAGTTTTCCTGATTGAGCTTTGTGCCACCAGATGGCGCCATAAACCCGGTCACTTACGTTGTCTATTCCGGTAGTCACAAGAATGTGGCGAAGAAACTTAAACTCTCTATTTTCATCCCCAGCTCACTAACTCGCCACATTGCAACATAGTCTTCCTGTAAAGCTTACTTTACTGTTAGGAGGTGTGTTAACAACAAAAGCAACTTCACAAGCTGGTACTATTCCTAACTCTCTCAATAAAAACAAAATATGGGAGATGATAAATAAAAAAAAATAAAGTGAAAACAGACTAGCATGAGTTATCGTTGTCAAAGCAACAGCATAATGGTGACTCGACCAGACTTTATCAGCCCTGTGAACACGCGCTTGCTTGCACGCCGGACCATCCGAAGAGGGGCGTGCGCGTCTTGCACACTGGCTAAAGCAGCGTTCGGGACTATTCGCTAGGTGAACTGTCGACCTTATTGTCACTAACTGAGAGCTTCAGCCGTTAAGATGTCGTGTAGCGCATCTAACAAGTAAACAAAATATCAATGAGCAAGCGGAAACGGGCCGCCGGCGTAGTGATAAACAAATGCACAGCGAATATAAAAGCTCTACTTGAATACCGCCTAGTTATACCCAGAATAAGACAAACGAGCTGAATGCCATTGCGTCGGTGGTTCGACCGCGGCCATTCGGTCTGTTCTGTAGAACAGAAGTGTCGCGAGTGATTGTGGGTGTTGTCTTACCTCGGATTTCTCGACAAGCACACACAAAGCAGTCGGTTTAATTGAAATTAATAGAAATATATTTGTAAAATTGACTGATTGATTGTATCGGTGTTCTTTACAATTACACGTCCTCTTGTTTTGTTTTTTTATTATTGAATAGAAAATAAAGAAGGAGTTCTTGTCACCATTGCTTGGTGACGGCTACCCTTTCCACATTGTTGTTAGGATAAAAAATAAGAAACACGTATAATATATATAATATATATATATATATATATATATATATCTAATATATATATATATATATATATATATATATATATATAATATATATAATATATAATATATATATATCTTGCCGCAAGTCTTATATTCAAGAGTTGAAGCTTCACCCACAAAGACTGTGGGCAACGCGCTGCGCAGGCCTCGCCGTGATGTGTAGGAAGCTTCGCGATTGTTTTGGAACAATCCGTTAAGATTGCGCGCCGCACGAGAATGTTCCAGCTTTGTCGAGAGAGAAACGCCGCCAACAGCGATATCGCTGGAAAGTTCGATAGCACCTGTATAAAAGCCGACGCACTTCGCGCTTGTCAGTTGATCGACGGACGACGCCCTGTTCGCCGCTATCATTGTACAGCGTGTATTGCTGTAGTTCTAGTTCTCATTTTCCCGGCCACAAGTTCGGCTAAAATAAACAGTTTCATTCTGCAAACGCCGACTGCTTTCTTCGTCGACGTCACGACCACGTGCAATATATATATATATATTTTTAAAATATATCTATATATATATATATATATATAATATATACAGTCCTACAAGTTCAAGACTCTCGTATTAACAGAGCGCACAAATCGTCGCAGCATTTTTTCTTTCAATATAGTCCGCTCAGTAGCCATCGCAAATATTGGTGTCTTTGGTAAATGGGCCGGCAACTGGACTGTTTTTCGACTCTTTCACTGTTACAAGGCATTCTACTACATGCCTGTAAGCTTTCTGTCGCGTATCTATTCGCGTAGCGGTGCGAAAACCCCTTGCGCCCTATTCTTGGTGGTAAAAACGTTACACGGTGCGCAAACGCGTTCTGAAAACCTATTTCTTTAGGCTGTGTAACGCTGGCTTCCCTTCTGCAGTGGTGAATTAAAACTTCATTTGTTCCCAGTTTCATCCGATAAAACACGTTATCCTTCGAGCTCTGCAACAGAGATTATGCCCTGCTTAGTCTCGTCACTGCAACATAAGGTGGAAAAAATGCGTCTGTTGTTC